>NC_092036.1:10087203-10309703 GCF_003086295.3 Arachis hypogaea
GCTTCTTAGTATTTCTGTTGTCTAGTGATCTGAAAGCTCTTTCTTCATCTCTCCGATGTGGTTGTTTGTCTGTTTTTGGGCCTCGCGGAGTTCTTCGATCTCCATTTGACCTGCCGCCCTTTCCTGGAACTCTTCTAGCGTCTTTGGCTTTGTTATAGCAATGGTCTACCAGAATTTGCCGGGCCTGTGGCCAGCCTTGAGGGCATGCAGGTGGACGGCCAGGTCCAGGTCCTGGATCTCCATAGTGGCATCCGCGAACCTGGTCATGTAGTCCTTGAAGCTCTCGTGCTGACCTTGTTTGATGGTGCCAAGATAATCTGATCCATGTACGTATATCCTCGACGCGGCAAAGTAATCAATGAATGACCTGGCTAGGTCTTCAAAGGAGGAAATTGAACCTGCAGAAAGTTTAGAAAACCAGATCAATGCAGCACTATCGAGGTAAATGGGGAATTCCCGGCATAGGACGGGCTCATTGTTAGGACCATTGAAGAACATCATTGATTGGAACTTCTTCACGTGGGCTCGGAGATCTCCGAACCCCTTATATGGTTCTAGTGCGGTGGGTAGCGTAAAGTTCTTTGGCATTTGGTAATTTGTGATCTCCTCGGAGAAGGGGTTGTCCAGGGTAAGCTTCTCCTTCGGCGGGATGATGTTTAAAGGATCTGTGGTGCCTTGGGCCGAGCCTTTGGAGCTTTCTCCATTGTTCTGCGTTGATAGCTCGGATATTCTTCGTACTTCTGCCTGAAGCTCGGCGATTCGGGCTAGGAGGTCATCCTATGAGAGTTGTGGACTTTCCTTGTCAGCCATGTTCGAGGATTGGGAATCCTGCAAAACAGAGTAAAGGACTAAACGAAGGAAAAAGTGGGGTTAGATGTATTCGGCCCCACAGTGGACGCCAAATGATTCGTCTTATTACTGGGGTGGCTGAGCTTGAGCACTTCCGAGCAAGTTGACAACAGAGTGGAAGAGCTGTTCGTCGGCTAGGACCAAACACCGCGGTGGGAATACCTACAAAAGATACTCCGACGCTCAAGTTAGTGATAGTGAGTGAGAGAGTAGTTAAATGAATATGAAAACTGAGAATAGAACCTGACTTAGCCGAAGATATTAGCTCGGCTTTATAGGAGTTGTTTGACCGTTTACTGTGGATAGGTCCTAGCTTATAGGTTAGGTTTGATATTCTATTTTGGTGATTAGATTTGCTGAGTACGTCTCTTATTTTCAAATGGGTGAGGCCGTTCTTGCCTACTTTCGTGCTGAATTTATCGGGCAGCTGATGCGGGACCGAGCTTATTTGCTCACGTGCCAAACTTTTCGGGTAACCGAAGATAAGGGTGACGTATCACTTCTTAATAGTTTTTTTTTGAATTTCTATTTTGCTCTTCTCCTGAATTTACAAGTTAGCTCAAATTTACGAGTTAATTTGTTAAATTTAATGGATATAAATTATGTAAAATTATGATATATAAAAATAATTATCAAACATGTGTCCTTAGTCAGATCCATATAATCTATAATAACTATATATAAATATAAAAATAACTAAAAATTTTATATCAAAACATTAATATAAATATATTGCATTCTTTTATCATAAAAGATCTAGTTAGGATCGGTCATGATCTGATTTATCAACCATTTGATCTAAAATAAAATAATAAAGAATTATAATTTAGCTATGACAGAAATAAAAAATATTTTACTCTTAATTATAGGATAAAATATTATTTTAATTTTTAATATTTGAGACAAATTAAATTTCTAACATTTTAAACATTCTATTTTAATCTTGTCTACCATTAAATTTGACACAAATAATTAATTAAGTAAGTAAGGTAAATATTAACAATATTATTAGTTACGAATATTTTTTTATTTCTGTATATTAAAAAAACATAACCAAAATATTATTGTAATACTTTCTCTTCTTGTTTTTCTTTCTGCACAAAACCTTAAACTATGACAATCAACTATCAATACTTCAAAATCAAAGAAAAATAATTTACATTAGTGATCGTTGGTGGCTCAATTTCACTTGCATACTGAAATTAAACGTTATTACTTCATTAATATACTAATTATTTGTGTCAAATTTAATAATAAGATAATGTTAAATATATTTAAAATTTGTTGGGATTAAAATAGAACGTTTAAAAGTTAGATCCAAATTACTAACAGAAAACTAGTAAAAATAAAATAAATTCACTTACATTATCGTTGTCATAATATCATTTTAGATTAAAAAAATATAATTCACTTTATTTCTTAAATCACATTTTAATTCAAATCACCTAGGATAAAATCAACATAACAGAGATTCACTTATTCCAATGAAGAACCAAAATTAGACACACAATTAAGAACACTCAATATATATTAAGTGTTCTTAAATATACAATTAAAAACACTTAATATTATATCTAGAATCTAAATCCATAATGTCCTAGCTTCTTTTCGGTAATAATATCAAGTTGTTCAATCATTTCAGCAGTGAGATAATTATTTGAATCTCCAACTTCGCCAAGTCGAAAAAAAGCTCTATGTTCTTCACCACTTGACAACTTTCCTTTCTTATTCACTTCCAAGTTGCTCAAGATCTTGAAACTACACAGCTTCAAAATATCATCAATGACACCTTCATCTTCCTCCTCTTTTGAAAAGGGGCACCCAACAAACCTAGCAAGCTCTTTCAACACAAAGCTAGGGTTCTTCTTCATCTCTTCATATCTCATCAACATGATCTTCTTTGGTTGATCCAAGCTTTCCTTCCAATACCCTAAAACATGCTCCCAAAAGGGTCCACATATGCTCACCCCATTACAAAACTTCTTGAATGAATCTTCAAGTGAGTTGGTGCTTGTACCATCCAGTTTAAGCTTGTTTGTGAAATGCCACAACGAAATAAAAGTGTCTTTAGGGTTTCTACAGAGATACAGTATCTTACAATTCGAGTCGATCACTGATTTTGGTAGTGAGACATATGGAAGGTGTGTGGAGAAAAGCCTTGGTGAAGGGATTGAATTTAGATCAGGTACTAAATCCTTATCATTGTATAAATCAAGCTCTAAAAAGGGTACAAGAAAATGAGGGTTTTTAGTGAGCAAAGGGTGATTTTCAAACATTTTAGGGTATTTGTGGCGGTTAAGCAATGCAAATGTCAATGCCTTAAGCCATGTGGTACCTGATTTTGGAGTTGTAACAATGAGAATATCTGAGTTAAGGGAATTATTGAAGTGCTTTTGGCAAGACAATACTCCTTGCAACTGCCTTGTGAAGTACCAAAATCCTTGGTATTGGTGTAAGTGGTTTGCAAGCCAACCTTTTTCAATTGGCAAGGTTGCTATCAAATCCTTGCATTCTTGGGATACTTCACTCTATTGTAAGTATTTTGGAATTGCATTATTGGGTTGGGATGACATGGTTTGAAAAAAGGGTTGGTTTGGTTTGACTCACTAGCTCTCATGCATGTATATATAAGAGCAGAGAAATAAATCTAACCAATATAATAATGTATAGTGTGTGAAAGCTAGAAGCAACAGAGCAATGAGCATGTGAGCCAACAGTAAAAACGAGATTTAATTTTAGAATGACATACATGTGTATAAGTGCAAGTTAAGTCCCACAGTGCTATTTGAGATTCCCGTGCACTAAATTTTTTTTTTAAATTTTAATGGTAATAATTATGTCTCTAAAATTAGTAAAAGTGTATCATAAAGTTCTGATTTATTTTTCGTTGACAGTGTGTTGATGTAGTTTAATAACGTGGACTATTAATGATATGTGTCAATTTATGATTTAATCACATATAATAATATAATAACGGGTCGAAAAGTGATTTATGGCATACTGACTTAATGTAGATGAATACGTTATGTGTCACAATACTAGTTGACTATATTTTTTATCAAAAATTTATTTTAGTTATTAAAATTGAATCTCGTGTACTGAATTAATTATTTTAATATTTTTTTTCTTTTTATGTATCTTCTCTTTTTTTTTTCAATTGTTTTTACTGTATTAATAAACTATTGAACTAAATTGATTGTACTTAATTATCAAAATAATTTAGTCGCGCGTAGTATCACGTTCTTTTTATATTATAGTAGACATTCTTATTTTATTTGTTAATTTAGTTTTAATAATCTCAATTTCTTATGTTTTTGTTTTGGGTTCTACTGTGTTCTTTTGTTAGTTTGGGCTAGTGGGTCAAGTTGTGTTTTCTATTTATCATTTATTTCATTTTTATTTTAGGCTTATGTTTTTTTTTTAAGTAGTTTTTTTATTAGACTCAATGCTCGTTTCCTGACCAAAACAAAAAGACTCAATGCATCTTTTGTTATCCTTTTAGTCTTTTACAAATTAATAGTTCTATTCAATTTTAATTGTCAACTTAAGTAAACAAATTCGTTAAGGGGAAGTATGAGGAGCCAATGAAATATTTATACAATATGTACAATGGAGGTTTATGGAGTATTAGAGATATAATTATTAGTGTTACATTTTTCCATCAGCTGAATCTTTTGGGATGAGTGGTATCATGACATGGTATTAAAGCGCTAGATCTGAAAGGTCAAGAGTTCGATCCTTGGTGAACCCAAAAATTAAACTAATTTTCGAGAAGATGTTTATTATCCCTTGTACTCGGATGGTTATTCTAAATAGTATAGGGGATGTTCATTTCATAACTTAATAGCCATTGTACACATTGTACAAATACTCCATTGTCTCCCTAGCGGGATCCATTCGTTAATTCAACATTTAGAACCCTGTGACTGCAAGTGTTATTGAGGAGAATAATGCGTCCAAAAACACCTTGTTGCTATTTAATTAATCCCCAATATTGTTGTTGTTGCTATTTTTTTTTTAGTTAAGAACTTAATTATAGGTATGAATTCATTGCACTTTAACTTCTTTGTAGGTTTACATATGAAAATATAGTGGCAAACTGAATGTTATGAGTATTATTATATAACAAATTTGAAGCCATTTCTTTTAATTTGGTTGGTGGTTGATGATTAGATAAATTTGAATATCTAAATGTTAGATATATTTATTTAAAAAAATATAAAATCCAAACTACTATTATTAAAATAAATGTTTTAATTAAAATATTATTACAAAAAATAACATAGCTAATATTTTCTATTTAAATTTATATAATTATTTTATTTCATTCCAATAAGTAAATATATTTGTACCTTTTTAATATAAATATCATGTTATATAAAATAATTTTTTATTCATAATAATAATTGTAATTTTATAGCAAAGTACTTATATTGTCATATCCTAATAACTTAATTCTTTTTTATTATAATATAAAATGCTTCTATAAATTTATATTAAAAAAAATTATATTTTTGTTTCTACTTTTTCTTCTTCATATAAGGAATTAAGGAAGTATGTTTTTTGATCTCACAAATAAACGACATCGAGAAAATCGTTTTAGGTACGACCCAATCAATTAAGGTCAGGAACACATTGGGAACGCAAAAAGAAGCAGATTTAGATAATGAGTAGTGACACTATAAAATTATTTATCTGGATCCACATTAATATTAAGAAAAAAATATAGATAAATAATAGTATTATTGAACAATATAAACAATGAACTTAAAAAACTTATTCATGGAATTCAATTTCGCAATTTAATTAGTAGAAACACTTCTTTTACTCTTTAGCAATATCTTGTGATTCGATTCATTGAATAGAATTATATCATACAAGAAAGAACCTCTATGGTATATATAGAGATGATACTGAAGTTATTGATACCATAATCTTTTTTCCATAATAATGTCTCAAAATAATGTCTCATAACTTTGGCCGGGCATAGCATCATTCCACAATAATATATAGTAACGCTTCCTACTAATAATAAAAATAAACATTAGAAAAGAAAATTATTATTTATATGTCATAACATTATTATTACAATAATCATCTAAAATTGAATCCCATGTTCAGTCAATTTATTTGCAATAATATTGTTCAATTTTTCAACCATCTCTGTTGTGAGATAGTTTTTCCAATCTCCAACTTGGCCACGACGAAAAAAAATATTGTTTTCTACTCCAAAAGATGTCTTTCCATTGGTGTTCACTTCCAAATTGCTCAAATTATCAAAACTACAAAGCTTTAAGATATCATCCATCACTCCAACAGCTTCTTCTTCTCTAGAAAAAGGAAACCCTAAAAATTCAGCTAGTTCTTTCAAAACAAGCAATGGATTCATTTTGATCTCTTCATACTTTAGAAACATTATCTTCTTATTATTTGAACTTTTCATACCTTCATTCCAATACCCTAACATGTGATCCCAAAAGGGTCCACCAGGACTCACTCCCTTGCAAAACATCTCAAAAGCATCTTCAAGTGAGAAGTTGTCTGTGATTCCTTTTCGCAATTTGTTTGTAAAATGCCAACGTGAAATTAAAATGTCTTTAGGATCTCTACAAAGGTATACTATCTTACAAGACGATTCTTTTACTGAATTCGGTAACGAGACATAGGGAAAATGAGTATGATCCTTGGAGAAGAAGAGAATAACGATGATGACCGCGACAACGAGTTGAAATTAGGAAGAAACTCATTGCTGGAATTTAGGTCAAACTCCAAAAAGGGTACAAGAGCATGAGGGTTATTATTGATCAAAGGGTGATTTTGGAAATTCGGATACTTACTTCTATTTACTATGGAAAATGCTAATGCCTTAAGCCAAGTGGTGCCTGATTTTGGAATTGAAACAAGGAAGATATCATTGTCATTTGCATGAAAGTGCTTTTGAAGAGTTACTAGGGCTTGAAGGATAAAAGGGTTGTACCAAAAGCCTTGGTATTGGTAAAGGTGTTTTTCTGCCCAACCATTTTCCATTGGCAGGTTTGATACCAAATCCCTAAGTTCTTGGGGTAACTCATCTTGAACAAATTTTTGCAAAAGGGAGGGTTGATCTTCTGCCATGCTGCCTAAAATTTCTTTTGGGAAAGAAAAGCTTAATTTGATTATAGAGCTTGTGGATTTGATTGTTGGTCCAACTACATACTTGATGGGTATTTATAGATGTATTTATCATTTTATAACTTTTTTTTTAAATTAGAGTTAGGGAGATTCAAAGCCGTGGATTAATTGCCCAAATTTACGAGAATTATAATATTTTTTTATTTTTTATTAAATTCATTAAAAAAATAGTAAATACATTATGTTTTCAATGAATATAAAAAAATAAAAACCCAATAATTGTCTCCAAATAAATATACAAACTAAGGAAAACAAAGTTTCTGTTTTTCATTTACTAATGTTAGAAACTGATGTGAATACACAAAATTATTATTACATAACACAAATTTTAATTAATATAATTAATAACACATTTCTTTTAGTTGACCTTTAAAATAAACCTTTCTTAAAACCCTATGTGTTTTATATGATCGTTTGTGTTCTAAATAATAATAAGCCAATTATTGAATGTTATGGTCCCATTTTGTTTCCTTTCGCCAGTGTTGCCACCACAAAGATGGAACACTCAACTAAATTTAGCGATGCTTGAAAAAGAAAAAAGAAATTGTCGGCAGAACTTGCCAAGAAAGAGAAAAATATAATAAAATAATATTAAAAATTGGACATACATCATTATTTTATAGGGTACACTTAAAATTTGATCTCTTTCTATTCCGATAAAAATCTGTCTAATATAGAGTCAGGTAATTATCTGCTTTAATAAGACAGGTGTGAATTGGATATCCATAAATACAAATTGCGTTATTATTCCTAAAGTTTAAGATTTTTTTTAGCTATAAAATGCCACATTAAAGTAAATGTATCTTTGAGATCCCTACATGCACATATAGATACATTACATCTATCATTTGACTCTTTTATTGACTTTAACAATTTCGATAATAAATTAAATTGGATTGCTCTATCTAATAGTTAATTTATTAGTCTATTTAAATTTAGGAAGTTTAAATTATGTTTTGTATATATAATAACTCATTAACTAACGATAAATTTTTAAATAGAGCTTAATATCGTAGTAAATTAATCTTTGTCTTATTGAATTAAAAAATACCATAAAAAACCAACAATGACAAAGGTTAATTAGTCTATGTAGAGAGGATATGCATATAAAGAAAAATGAAATAAATATTAAGAGTATGTAAGTGATGATTGAAATATGAAAGAAAGTGGTGGGTTAATATGTTTATATGAAGATTTTTTATGGTGTCTAAATTTCATATGTAGAATTTAAAAATAAAAGAATAAGTTTTTTTTTATTTCTACTTTTAAATAATTTAAATAAAAAAATTTATAGACAAAAAATTTTCCTTATATAAAATCAGAAAAGTAAAAATAAATGTATATTTGTGAAAATTAAAAGTGAATTGAATAAGACATCATGTGTTATGTTATCTATATAAATAAAATAAAGTTATATTTTAAAAAAATTAAAAAAACTTTAGCATTTAATTTATTTTAATTTTGTTTTTAACATTTCAAATATTATTTAATTATATACTTTATTTAATATTTGAGAATTTGTCATTTATTATTATTTTTATTATATTATATAATTAAGAAATACTAAACTTATTTTATTTTAGGTGAATACTATTCAACCTCCTCTAAAATAATATGTAAGTTATCCTTCACGATGTATCAAATTTTAATTGGTTATTATCTTAACCATAATTGGATTATTTTGTAATTTATTATTTGAGATGGGTAATGGTATAATTTCTTAAAATATCAAAATCTCACTTCTATAGATTGAAATATTTTTCCACTCCTCAATTCTTTCTTTATCGCGTAGCTTCGTTCCTTCCAAACATCGCAGTCGTCGTCGTTATCTACTGCCCTCTCACAGTAATCTCTCTTTCTTCAGTGCATCATTTCTTAACTACGTCGTTGAATTTCCGTCCTTCCTAATGCTGATGTCATCTCACTCGATCCCTCTTTCTGCTGCTGTGGATCACTACTTACTAATATAATTAATGGTTAGTTTGATTATTAAAATTTTTATTAAAAAAATATATCTTTATTTAATTACATAATAAAATATATGTTTATATGTAAAATATAATAGAATATAATAAAGTAAATCTATTTAGAGTACTTAAAATATAATTAAAATTATAAACATATAAATATAATAGTAAAATTTGTACTTTAAACAAGTAAACATATGCTTTATCATATATAAATTATTTAAAAAAATTGAATAAATTGTTAAAATTAATAACACAAATTTAAAATAATAAAATCTAACATTTTTACCGTATTTTTTATAATATTTTATTCTTTTAATTTTTAATTTATTCATATTTTATTATTTAATTAATATTTAAAAAATTATTTTTATGAGAAATTATTTTTTGTATTATCTTAAAAAAAGAGACCAATATAACATTTTAAAAAATAACGTAAAAATAATATTTTAAATAAAAAATATTTAATTTTAAAATTTTTAAATACAAAAATAAATTATATAAATATTTAAGAGATAAATATAAAATACATGCCTAAAATAAATAAAACATATAAATAGAAGTAATCTTGAGAAATAGAAAATTATTTTTGTCTGTTTTATTTATTTTAGGCATGTATTTTATATTTATCTCTTAAATATTTATACAATTTATTTTTGCATTTAAAAATTTTAATATTAACTATTTTTTATTTAAAATATCATTTTTATGTTATTTTTTAAATTGTTACATTGATCTCTTCTTTAAGATAATACAAAAAAATTATAAAAATAATTTATTTAATTATTAAGTAAATAATAAAGTACTAATAAATTAAAATTTAAAAGAATAAAAATACTATAAAAAATACTTGTAAGAAAGTTAAATTTTATCATTTTAAATTTGTGTTATTAATTTTAATTATTTATTCATTTTTTTAAATAATTTATGTATGATAAAAGATGTTTACTTATTTAAAATACAAATTTTATTATTATATTTATATATTCCTGATTTTAATTATATTTTTAAGTACTTTGAATAGATTTATTATATTATATATTATATATATTTTATATACGAAGTATATGTTCTATAACTAAATAAAGATATATTTTTTAATAAAAAATTTTAATAACCAAACTAACAATTAATTATGTTGATAAGGAGTGATCCATTGTAAAAAGAGAGATCGAGTGAGAGGACAGGAAATAGCAGAAATGATGAGACGATGTTGGCTCTTCTCGTCACAACGACGATGGCGAAGCTACGCCATGAAGAAAGAATGGAGGAGTAAAAAGGTAACATAAGTGGGAGTTTGATATTTTAAGAAATTATATCATTACCCATCTCAAATGATAAATTACAAAATAATCTAATTATGGTTAAGATGATAACCAATTAAAATTTGACACGTCATAAATGGTAACTTACATGTTATTTTAGAAAGGCCTTGTATTCCTCTCTTGGATTTGAAATTGTGTTACCAGGAAGACTATTAATGGTCCTCTTATCAATTTCATTAACTTTTGTGGCTAATTGACCCATCCGAATCTCCAAGTTTTAAATTGTATTTGTAGACCTCTCATGTATTTGCTTGCTCAGTTGGCCCATTTGTACCTCCAAATTTCTAATGGAGGCTCTGGTTTTCTGTATAAAACTCCTCCTCATCTCCCAATTAGAATCTTGTTGGAATTGAGAGTTTGCCTGCTGAGATGGTTGTTGTTGATGAGACTGAAATTAGCGGTTATTATGATTGTTCTGTTGAAAACCGCCGTGAGAATTATTGTTGAAATTCTAAGATCTATAAGGTTGTTCCATCCACCCAAGATTGTATGTCTTAGAGTATGGATTATTATTGGAATTTTTAGTGAGTTTAATTTTGATGTATTGACAGTGTAAAATGTATTTTACACAGTTGTGTAATTATATTTCGTCTTTTGGATGACAATTCACACTGTCTATAAAAAATAATTATTTTTTTACGTAGTGTTACGTCATTAGATGTAAATATAAAATTATTTTATACTAACACCATATTAAAATTAATTTATTTTTAATTTCCCTTTATAACAAAAAACAAAATTTCTTATTACAATTTTCATTTTTTAAAAAAATTAACTCTCCCAAAATATATATTCTCTCTTGCTACACCATAAAAATGGCAGTATTACAAATGCTATTTTGACATCAATATTTTTTAAACAATTAAATATAATTTTTTTTGTTTTATTAATTAAAAAAATTTAAATATATAAATAATTAATAACAAACTATTTTTATAAGATGTCAAGAATATGTGGTGTTTGAATAATATTTTTTTATAAATATCTATATGTACCCAGAATAATATTGACATATATATTAATATAATATTTAAATTAAATATATATAAATATTACCATTAATTTAAATGTGTATAAATACATAAAGTTATATGTTTTTTTGTCGGTTAAAATATGTAAATATATCTAAGTCATCAAAAAAGAAAAAAAGGTATATATTAAAATAAATAAATATTAATAAATTTTTGTGTGTAAAGTTAATATTTTTGGAGAGAGAGAGTGTACATTCAAAAAGTCCAAAAATAAAAAAATCATACAAGGTCTAATATTATCTTTAATAATTAATTAACATAAATATAATTAACCTATTTAATCAATACATTATTTATATGTTACATAAGACAAAATATACTATATTTTATTTATAACATATTAAATTTTGTCTTTTGATTTACTCTCTTTTTAAATACTTGTCACACTACCTTTTTAATAACACAAACATACACATATAAAAAAATTTTTCTTTCTACATCATAAAACTCACCTTAAAATAAACCTTTCTTAAAACCCCATGTGTTTTATATGATCGTCTGTGTTGTAAATAATAAGCCAATTATTGGATGTTATGGTCCCATTTTGTTTCTTTTCGTAATAACAGTGTCTAGTTGCTCAATCACTTCAACAACTGTACAAAGTTTTTCTATCGCCAGTGTTGGCACCACAAAGATGGGAACACTCAACTAAATTTAGCGATGTTTCAAAAAAAAAAAAAAAAAACAAATTATCGGCAGAACCCGTCAAGAAAGAGAAAAATATAATAAAATAATATTAAAAATTGGATATACATCATTATTTTCTATATATATAGAATACACTTAAATTCTGATCTCTTTCTATTCCGATAAAAATCTAGCTAATATAGAGTCAGGTAATTATCTGTTTTAATAAGTTTAATTATTCTCTCGATTCTTATAATTTTATTGAATTTTTAATCAAGTTTTTATATTTTTTTAATTAAATTTTATAATTAAATTTATATCGTGACAAAAATATTAAAATTAATAAAATATTTTATTAAATTATACAGAATATTCAGTCAAATATTAAGTATATTCGTTTTGTTTAACAGAATATTCTGTTAATTCTAACATTTTTATCACGATAGAAATTTAATTATAAAATTTATATAAAAATTTAATTAAAAAATATAAAAATTTAATTAAAAATTTAATAAAATTATAAAGAGTGATAGAATAATTAAATCCCTTTAATAAGGTAAGTGTGGATTGGATATCCATAAATACAAATTGCGTTGTTATTCCTAAAGTTAAGATTTTTTTAGCTATAAAATGCCACATTGAAGTAAATGTATCTTTGAGATCCCTACATGCACATATAGATAAACTACATCTTACCATTTGACTCTTTTATTTACTTTAACAATGAGGATAATAAATTAAATTAAGTTGGCCTAGTGGTTAATTTATCAGTCTGTTTAAATTAATGTTGGGATTCAAATTTTGTCTTATAAATACAATAATTTATTGGCCAATAATAAACTCTTAAATAAAATTTAGTATCACAATAAATTAGTCTTTAATTTACTAAACTGAAGAAAATACAGTTGAAAACTAACAATGAGGATAGTAGCCTTTGTAACCATAGAGCAAGGTTATTAATTAGTCTATGTAGAGAGGATATGCATAAAAAGTAAAAGATAATTGCCGTTGTTTATGAATGTGTTAAGATATATATGAAATAAATATTAAGATGAGTATGTATGTGATGATTGAAAAATGAAAGAAAGCGGTGGGTTAATATGTTTATATGAAGATTTTTTTTATGGTATCTAAATGTTATATGTAGAATTTAAAAATAAAAGAGTGGGGTTTTTTTAATTTTTACTTTTAAATAATTTAAGTAAAAAAATTATAGACGTAAAAAAATTTCCCTTATATAAAATCAGAAAAGTAAAATTAAATGTATATTTGTGAAAATTAAAAGTGAATTGAATAAGACATCATGTGTATTTATATAAATAAGATAAAGTATATTTTTTAAAATAAAAAAATTTAGTATTTAATTTATTTTAATTTTGTTTTTAACATTTTAAATATCATTTAATTATATACTTTATTTAATATTTGAGAATTTGACGTTTATTATTTTTATTATATTATATAATTAAAAAATACTAAATTTATTTTATCTTATTAATTGTACAAAAATTACTGTAGTTTTTATTGATCCAATAATTCTGTGGACCTTCGTGGAGCTATATTTCCTTGTGTGAATGAAATTAAATTAAAATGGAAAAGAACGTCTCCACGTCGTTAAAAATGAAGATGAAAACAAATTTCAGGATATGAAGTAGGAAATGATATTAGAGCCTTATATTTCCATCATTAGTAAAAGAAACAATCATACTCTATTCTTAGGAATATTAAAAGAAATTCCTAATAATTTGTACTATTAAAACAAACACCTTGTTTTTTTTATAATAAATAAACTTAATATTCTAAGAAATATAATTTCATAACTTTTTTAACATTAAATGCTCATTTAATATTCAATTACAAGTGGCTAGCTAGCATTTAACATTAGAATTGAAGTTAGTTAAAATTCTTTAGATTATTGTTGTATAGCTAACTCATCAAATAGTGTTATTTTGTGTTGGATATTTTATGCTCTTTTGATTAGAGTTTTTTTTTATGAAATTGAACGTTTAATTTATTTTCATGGATGGGATTATTTTTTATGTTTCTTTATATTAGCTATGTTTGAATATTTGTAGCAGAGATTTTAGAATTTTTTTATAGTTTAATGGATATTTTGTCTAAAAATATTAGATTTTCTTATAGTTTAATGGTATAATTTTCTTCCTTTTTATCTCTTGTTTTTTTTCTCACAGATGCCTTGTTAATGAAATTGGTTGTGTATTTTAATGCTCAGTGCTTATTTATGAAAAAAAAAAACTCCATAGTATTTTTTGAATGATGGAAAATCAATAAAAAAAATACAGCCATGAGTTTAATGTAGCTATCACTGATTAAGAAATCTCTGCTAATGGACACTGATTTTAAGTGTTGAATAGTTGTTTTCTTTTTTGTGGTCACATTTTGTGCATCCTCAACAAATAAGGGGTAGTAAAGTAGGTTGGTCTCCCGTCACGCTTAGGTCCACGTCATAAATAGAGTGGGTCGATCCGTCTCGCTTAGATCTGTGCTATAAATGGGGTGAGTCAGCTATAAAAAAACAATTATGTTTAATAGATAAAATAAAAATTAAGACATTATATTTAAAAATATTAAATTATTAATAAAAAAAGACACTAAAAATACTAATAAGAGACTTAATTTATTTTTATTTTTTTATTATTATTTTCATTAATCTTTTATAATTATATTTTCTATTATTATATTTTTTTCTTAAACCTTTTGCTTTAAAAAAAAGATTAAATTAAAATTTTATAATTTATTTTAATTTATCACCAAACAAAATATATAAATTAAATATTTTTATATATCTATCTTTTATGTTTTATTTTTCGTATATTGTTATGTTATGCTCTCAAAATCACACAGAGCCATACATATTTAATGTGAACCATGAATCATGATAACTCATTTAATTTAATTTATTATTATCGATTGAGATATAAAACTATATGACTTTGATATATGGAAGCATTATCGGTGATGGGTTGGTTGACGAAATTTACGAGGATTATAATAGTTTTTTTTTATTTTTAAAAATTAAACGTATTTTTATTTTTTATTAAATTCATTAAAAAATAATTTGTTTGAACAATAAGAACCATGATGCCTTTTGTTATTGTCTAAATACATTATGTTTTCAATGAATATAAAAAAAATAAAAACATAATAATTGTCTCCAAATAAATGTACAAACTAAGGAAAACAAAGTTTCTGTTTTTTATTTTATTAATGTTAGAAACTGATGTAAATACACAAAATTATTATTATATGAGAACACAAATTTTAATTAATATAATTAATAACACATTTATTCTTTTTTTTCTTTTCTTTTTTAAAAATATTATAAATAACACATTTATTTTAATAGACCTTTAAAATAAAACTTTCTTAAAACCCCATATGTTTTATATGATCGTCTGTGTTCTAAATAATAAGCCAATTATTGAATGTTATGGTCCCATTTAGTTTCTTTTCGTAATAACAATGTCTAGTTCATTTCAACAACTGTAACAAAGTTTTTCTATCGCCAGTGTTGCCACCACAAAGAAAGGAATACTCAACTAAATCTAGCGATGCTTTAGAAAAAAAAAAAAAAATATATATATATATATATATATATATATATATATATATATATCGGCAGACCTGCCAAGAAAGAGAAAAATATAATAAAATAATATTAAAAATTGGATATACATTATTATTTGGATTTTTATTTTTGATATGTCAATTAAGTTTGTGTAATATGAAAAAATGAGATTTTGACCCTGTAATACATAGATATAAAATTCATAACGGTGTTTACAGAAATTGATAAAACTAATTTTAAAAAAAATCGTAGATTCTAACTAAAAGGGGAGAGATGAGAGAGAGAGCGGTGGAGAAATAGTGGGTGGGTAAATACCGGGAGGGGTAGTAGTCATAGGCAAACGACAAAACAGGGCAAGGATTCCAGAGTTTGGAACAAAGATGAGTATCATCGATTGGAAATGATTCTTTCTCAGTATTTGTTGATAATCTCCCAGTCGATATATCAAAACGCGAACTATTCAGTCTGTTCAATTGGACGGGTAGGATAATAGACATTTATCTGGCACGTAAGAATAAGAATGGCCAGATCTATCTATTCGTTTTTGTCCAGTACACTACAAATGGGAGAGCTTTAATGGCCGTTGCAAAAATGAATCATATGGTGTTGAGAGAAAAAAAAAAATTTTGTAGCAGAAGTCAAGTATAGAAGAAAACCTGGTCTGAAAGAGAACAAAGGCAAAGAAGTGTAAGATCTCACAAGACAAGGAGAGGAAGGTGGATCTCAGCAGAACAGGAATACAAAGAAGAAGGAAGAGCATGTGGATAAGAATTCGAGGGATGCGTATGTCAAAGATCCAAATAAGAACGGATGGTCGAAGAAAAAGAAATACCAGTGGCAAAAAATAATGTTATATGGTTACAAAGGAGTATTGTGGGAGGCACAAAGAAGATGATCAATTTTCAAGCACGCCAAAAGATTCATAACGATTGGCCAAGCGTAACGCATGTAAGGGAATTGGGTGCATACAAAGCAATGCTAACGTTTGACACATTAGCTAACGCGGAGGAAGCATACACTTTCAGAATGAATGACCTATTAAAAGTGTTATATATGGTATGGAGATGGGATGAGAGTGAGAGAAGTGAGACAAGAAGAACATGGTTGGAATGCTATGAAGTACCATTGCATGCATGGTCAACGGAGACTTTTACAAGACTAGGAGATCAATGGGGTGGACTAAATCTCCATTTTGGTCCCAGATATTCACGTGATTACTCATTTTGGTCTCCGAAGTTTAAAATTATCTATATTGGTCCTCCAGATTCAAGTTCGGGCACCAATGTGGTCCTTTGACTATTTTCGGCGATGATATGGCAAACGAAGTGCTAAGACGACACACTCCCTACCATGCTGGACGCTGCAACGGCTAGCTAACATGTCGAGAATTGTATTTGTATCTAATTTAGTTTCTGAAACCCTAATTATCTTATTATTTATCTGAGTTATAATGACAAAGTTTTAACAAGGGAGGACTAAATTGGATACAAATACAACCCTCGCCACATCAACTAGCTGTTACAACGTCCAATGTGACAGGAAGGGTATTATCTCGGCACTCCATTTGCCTAATCATCACCGAAAAGAGTCAAGGGACCATTGGTGGACGAAATTGTGATCACTGTTCTTTAAGTTGTATGAAATTATTATTGTGGCACCAGTTGAATTCACAACTCCGTTCAACTAACCAGCAAGTGTACTGGGTCGTCCAAGTAATAAACCTTACGTGAGTAAGGGTCGATCCCACAGAGATTGTTGGTATGAAGCAAGCTATGGTCATCTTGTAGATCTCAGTTAGTGAGTGGAATCATAGAGTCAAATGGAATTAAATTGGATAAATAAAATAAATAAAAGGGATAGAAATACTTATGTAAATCAATAGTGGGAATTTCAGACAAGCGAATGGAGATACTGTATGGCTCAAGGACGCCTACTTTCCTACTGCTTCAACTCAATCCTTCTTACTCCTTTCCATGGCAAGCTGTGTATAGGGGTTCACCATCAGCGGTGGCTACTTTCAATCCTCTCGGGAAAATGATCCTATGCGGCTGTCACTCGCATGGCTAATCGTCTGGAGGCATCACCCATGGTTGATGGCTACATCCCATCCTCGCAGTGAAAACTACGCTCACGCGCTCTGTCACAGCACGGCTAATCACTGGTTGGTTCCTGCGCCTACTGAAATAGAATCCCTTGATTCTTTTGCATCTGTCACTAACGCCCAGCACTTGCAAGTTTGAAGCACGTCACAGTCATTCATTACCGGAATCCTACTCGGAATACCACAGACAAGGTGAGACCTTCCGGATTCCCAGGATCCTACTCGAAATACCACAGACAAGGTGAGACTTTCCGGATCCTCATAAATGCCGCCATCTATCTAGCTTATACCACGAAGATTCTGTTGGGGAATCTAAGAGATACACATTCAAGCTCTGTTGCATGTAGAACGGAAGTGGTTGTCAATCACGTGCGTTCATAAGTGAGAATGATAATGATCGTCACTTTCATCATTACACTCATCATGTTCTTGGGTACAAATGAATATCTTGGAATAAGAATAAGGGAGATTTGAATAAAAGAAAATAGAATTGCATTAATACTTGAGGTACAGCAGAGCTCCACACCCTTAATCTATGGTGTGCAGAAACTCCACCGTTGAAGATACATAAGTGAAAGAGGTTCAGGCATGGCCGAATGGCCAGCCCTCTCCATGATCAAGTGACCGAATATTCAAGAGATTAAACTGTCAAAAGATGTCTAATACAATAGTAACTTATCCTATTTATACTAGACTAGCTACTAGGGTTTACATGAGTAAGTATTTGATGCATAAATCCACTTCCGGGGCCCACTTGGTGTATGCTTGGGCTGAGCTTGATCAATCCACGAGCTGAGGCTTCTCTTGGAGTTGAACTCCGAGTTATGACGTGTTTTGGGCGTTCAACTCCGGATCATGACGTTTTTCTGGCGTTTAACTCCAGACAGCAGCATGTACTTGGCGTTCAACGCCAAGTTACGTCATCAATCTCCGAATAAAGTATGGACTATTATATATTGCTGGAAAGCTCTGGATGTCTACTTTCCAACGCCGTTGAG
Organism: Arachis hypogaea; assembly: GCF_003086295.3. Lineage (NCBI taxonomy): Eukaryota > Viridiplantae > Streptophyta > Magnoliopsida > Fabales > Fabaceae > Arachis > Arachis hypogaea. The sequence goes on from NC_092036.1 coordinate 10,105,862, forward strand.
AGCGCGCCATTTGAAGTTCTGTAGCTCCAGAAAATCCATTTTGAGTGCAGGAAGGTCAGATTCCAACAGCATCAGCAGTCCTTTTGTCAGCCTTCTTCAGAGTTTTGCTCAAGTCCCTCAATTTCAGCCAGAATTTACCTGAAATCACAGAAAAGCACACAAACTCATAGTAAAGTCCAGAAATGTGAATTTAACATAAAAACTAATGAAAACGTCCCTAAAAGTAGCTCAAACTTACTAAAAACTATATAAAAACAATGCCAAAAAGCGTATAAATTATCCGCTCATCACAACACCAAACTTAAATTGTTGCTTGTCCCCAAGCAACTGAAAATAAAATAGGATAAAAAGAAGAGAATATACTATAAATTCCAAAATATCAATGAATATTAATTTAATTAGATGAGCGGGACTTGTAGCTTTTTGCTTCTGAATAGTTTTGGCATCTCACTTTTTCCTTTGAAGTTCAGAGTGATTGGCGTCTCTGGGAACTCAGAATTTCGGATAGTGTTATTGACTTTCCTAGTTAAGCATGTTGATTCTTGAACACAGCTACTTGTGAGTCTTGGCCGTGGCCCTAAGCACTTTGTTTTCCAGTATTACCACCGGATACACAAATGCCACAGACACATGACTGGGTGAACCTTTTCAGATTGTGACTCAGCTTTGCTAGAGTCCCCAGTTAGAGGTGTCCAGAGCTCTTAAGCACACTCTTTTTGCTTTGGATCACGACTTTAACCACTCAGTCTCAAGCTTTTCGCTTGGACCTTCATGACACAAGCACATGGTTAGGGACAGCTTGATTTAGCCGCTTAGGCCTGGATTTTATTTCCTTGGGCCCTCCTATCCATTGATGCTCAAAGCCTTGGATCCTTTTTACCCTTGCCTTTTGGTTTTAAGGGCTATTGGCTTTTTCTGCTTGCTTTTTCTTTTTTTTCGCCATTTTTTTTCTAAGCTTTTGCTTTTTCACTGCTTTTTCTTGCTTCAAGAATCAATTTCATGATTTTTTTCAAATCATCAATAACGTTTCTCTTTGTTCATCATTCTTTCAAGAGCCAACAATTTTAACACTCATAAACAACAAGATCAAAAATATGCACTGTTCAAGCATTCATTCAGAAAACAAAAAGTATTGCCACCACATCCATATAATTAAATTAAATTCAAGGATAAATTCGAAATTCATGTACTTCTTGTTCTTTTGAATTAAAACATTTTTCATTTAAGAGAGGTGAAGGATTAATGGATTTTATTCATAGCTTTAAGGCATGGTTACATACTAATGATCATGAAGTAGAGACACAAAACATAGATAAACACAACATTAAAAACCGAAAACATAAAGAAATAAAGAACAAGGAATGAATCCACCTGAGTGAGGGTGGCGCCTTCTTGAAGGTCCAATGGTGCTTTTTGAGCTCCTCTATGTCTCTTCCTTGCTTCTGTTGAATGATTCCTAGTAATTTTGGTGTTTCTACCCTTAGTTGCTTCCAATATTTGTGTGGAGGATAACTTATTCCCTGAGGTATCTCAGGGATCTCTTGATTTGCAGCCACATGTTCTACCACTGAGCTATGACGGCTTATATTTTTTTCCATCTCCCAAGACTCAGAGGTGGAAGCTTTTGTCTTCCCTTTGAGGTTTCTCTGGCCTTAGGTGCCATTAATGGTAATGGAAAAGCAAAAAAAGCTATGCTTTTACCACACCAAACTTAAAATATTGCTCGCCCTCGAGCAAGAGAAGAAAGAAGAGAGGAAGAAGAAGAAGAAGAAAATGGAGGTGAGTGAGGGGAGATGGATTCGGCTATATGGGTGGGATTGGGTGGGAAAGAGAAGTTGAATTGTAAAGGTAGGTGGGGTGTATGGGAAAGAGTGGATAGATGTAGGTGGTGAATGAAAAATAGAAGGAATGACCATGAATGGAAAGAGAGAGGGCGAGGTAGGTGGGGATCCTGTGAGGTCCACAGATCCTGAGATAATCCTGTGGGGTCCACAGGTCCTGAGGTGTCAAGGAATTCCATCCCTGCACCAAATAGGCATGTAAATTGCCTTGGCACACCATTCTGGCGTTTAAACGCCCATTGGTGCACGTTCTGGGCGTTCAACGCCCATGTAAAGCATGTTTCTGGCGTTGAACGCCAGTTTCATGCTTGTTACTGGCGTTCAGCGCCAGTTTTTCCTCTCTGGGCACATTCCTGGCGTTTAGCGCCAGGATGTTGCTTGTTTCTGGCGTTCAGCGCCAGAATGGTGCTCTGTTCTGGCGTTGAACGCCGGCCAGATGCACCTTACTGGCGTTGAACGCCAGCCCGTGCGTCCTCCAGGGTGAAAAAATTTTTTCTTCTGTTTTTGACTCTGTTTTTAATTTTTTTGATTTTTTTCGTGACTCCTCATGATCATGTACCTAATAAAACATAAAATAATAATAAAATAAAAATTAGATAATTAAAATTGGGTTGCCTCCCAACAAGCGCTTCTTTAATGTCAATAGCTTGACAGTGGCTCTCATGGAGCCACTAGGTGATCAGGTCAATGTTGTATAGTTGTCCTCACCAAACTTAGAGTTTGGATATGGGATCTTAACACCAAACTTAGAGTTTGGTTGTGGCCTCACAACACCAAACTTAGAGTTTGACTGTGGGGGCTCTTCTTGACTCTGAACTGAGAGAAGCTCTTCATGCTTACTCTCTTCTGTCACAGAGGAATGGCCATATGCCTTAAACACAAGGTAGTCCCCATTCAATTGAAGGACTAACTCACCTCTGTTGACATCTATCACAGCTCCTGCTGTGGCTAGGAAAGGTCTTCCAAGGATGATGCAATCATCCTCTTCCTTCCTAGTGTCTAAGATTATGAAATCAGTAGGGATGTAAAGGCCTTCAACCTTTACTAACACGTCCTCTACTATTCCATAGGCTTGTCTCAATGACTTATCTGCCAATTGTAATGAGAACAAGGCAGGTTGTACCTCAATGATTCCCAGCTTCTCTATTACAGAGAGTGGCATAAGATTTATCCCTAACCCCAGATCACATAGAGCTTTTTCAAAGCTCATAGTGCCAATGGTACAAGGTAGTAAGAACTTGCCAGGATCTTGTTTCTTTTGAGGTAGAGTTTTCTGAATCCAAGTATCTAGTTCACTAATGAGCAAGGGAGGTTCACTTTCCCAAGTCTCATTACCAAACAGCTTGGCATTCAGCTTCATGATAGCTCCTAAATATTGAGCAACTTGCTCTCCAGTCACATCTTCATCCTCTTCAGAGGAAGAATAGTCTTCAGAGCTCATGAATGGCAGAAGGAGATTTAATGGAATCTCTATGGTCTCTAGATGAGCCTCAGATTCCTTTGGATCCTTAATAGGAAACTCCTTCTTGCTTGAAGGACATCCCAGGAGGTCTTCCTCACTAGGATTTTCGTCCTCCTCCTCCCTAGTGCATTCGGCCACTTTGATCAAATCAATGGCCTTGCACTCTCCTTTTGGATTCTCTTCTGTATTGCTTGGGAGAATACTGGGAGGAGTTTCAATGACTTTCTTACTCAGCTGGTCCACTTGTGCCTCTAAATTTCTAATGGAGGATCTTGTTTCATTCATGAAACTGAAAGTGGCTTTTGACAGATCAGAGACAATATTGGCTAAATTAGAAGTGTTTTGTTTTGAATTCTCTGTCTGTTGCTGAGAAGATGATGGATATGGCTTACTATTGCTCAGCCTATTGCGTCCACCATTGTTAAAGCCTTGTTGAGGCTTCTGTTGATCCTTCTAGGAGAAATTTGGATGATTTCTCCATGATGGGTTATAGGTGTTTCCATATGGTTCACCCATGTAATTAACCTCTGCTATGGAAGGGTTTTCAAGATCATAAGCTTCTTCAGAAGCTGCCTCTCTAGTGCTGTTGGATGCATGTTGCAATCCGTTTAGATTTTGAGAGATTATGTTGACCTGTTGAGTCAACATTTTGTTCTGAGCCAATATGGCATTCAGAGCATCAATTTCAAGAACTCCTTTCTTCTGAGGTATCCCATTATTCACGGAATTCCTCTCAGAGGTGTACATAAACTGATTGTTTGCAACCATGTCAATGAGTTCTTGAGCCTCTTCAGGCGTTTTCTTCAGGTGAATAGATCCACCTGCAGAATGGTCCAATGACATTTTCGAAAATTCAGAGAGACCATAATAGAATATATCTAGTAGGGTCCATTCTGAAAACATGTCAGATGGACATCTTTTGGTCAGCTGCTTGTATCTTTCCCAAGCTTCATAGAGGGATTCACCATCTTTTTGTTTGAAGGTTTGAACATCCACTCTCAGCTTGCTCAGCTTTTGAGGAGGAAAGAATTTATCTAAGAAGGCAGTGACCAGTTTATCCCAGGAGTCCAGGCTATCCTTAGGTTGTGAATCCAACCATATTCTAGCTCTGTCTCTTACTGCAAAAGGGAAAAGCATGAGTCTGTAGACTTCAGGATCAACTCCATTCGTCTTTACAGTCTCACAGATCTGCAAGAACTCAGTTAAAAACTGATAAGGATCTTCAGATGGAAGTCCATAAAACTTGCAGTTTTGTTGCATTAATGCAACTAGTTGAGGCTTAAGCTCAAAGTTATTGGCTCCAATGGCAGGAATGGAGATGCTTCTTCCATCAAACTTGGATGTTGGCTTTGTGAAGTCACCAAGCATTCTCCTTGCATTATTATTATTATTATTTTCGGCTGCCATCTCCTTCTCTTGTTCGAAAATTTCTGAAAGGTTGTTTCCGGATTGTTGTAATTTAGCTTCTCTTAATTTTCTCTTTAGAGTCCTTTCAGGTTCTGGATCAATTTCAACAAGAGTGCCTTTTTCCCTGTTCCTGCTCATATGAAAGAGAAGAAAACAAGAAAAGAAAGAGGAATCCTCTATGTCACAGTATAAAGATTCCTTTATGTTAGTAGAAGAAGAAGGGGGTAGAAGAATGAAGAAGGATGAATTCAGATTTTTGGATGAAGAGAGGTGAAGAGAAGTGTTAGTAATTAAATAATTAAATAAAAGAAGAAAAGAGAAGGAGAAATTCGAAAATAATTTTGAAAAAGAGGATAGTAATTTTCGAAAATTAAAAATAAGATGAGATTAAAATTAAAATTTAAAACAAAAAGAATTTTTGAAAAAGAGAGGGAGAATTTTCGAAAATTAGAGAGGGAAAAGTAGTTAGGTGGTTTTGAAAAAGATAAGAAACAAACAAAAAGTTAGTTAGTTGATTGAAAAAGATTTGAAATCAAATTTTGAAAAAGATAAAATTTTTAAAAAAGATAAGATAAAAGATAAAAAGATAAGATAAAAATTTTAATAAAAAGATATTTTGAAAAAGATTTAATTTTTAAAAAGACTCAACTAACAAGAAACTACAAGATAAGATTCTAGAATTTAAAGATTGAACCTTTCTTAACAAGAAGGTAACAAACTTCAAATTTTTGAACCAATCACATTAATTGTTAGCATATTTTCGAAAATTTGATATAAAGATAAGAAAAAGTTTTTTGAAAATATTTTGAAAAAGATTTTTTGAAATTTTCGAAAATTATATAAAAAAATGAAAAAGATATGATTTTTGAAAAAGATTTTGAAAAGATAAGATTTTTAAAATTGAAATTTTGACTTGACTTATGTGAAACAACTAATTTTGAAAATTTTTTGACCAAGTCAACCCAAAATTTCGAAATTTTGGAGGAAAATAAGGAAAAGATATTTTTTTGATTTTTGAATTTTAATTATGAGAGAGAAAAACAACAAAAATACTCAATGTATGAAATTTTTAGATCAAAACAATGAATGCATGCAAGAATGCTATGAATGTCAAGATGAACACCAAGAACACTTTGAAGATCATGATGAACATCAAGAACATAATTTTTGAAAATTTTTGATGCAAAGAAAACATGCAAGACACCAAACTTAGAAATTTTTAATGCATGAAAATTATGAATGCAAAGATGCACATGAAAAACAAGAAAAGACACAAAACAAGAAATCATCAAGATCAAACAAGAAGACTTGTCAAGAACAACTTGAAGATCATGAAGAACACTATGAATGCATGGATTTTTCGAAAAAAATGCAAGAAAAATTTTAAAAGCATGCAATTGACACCAAACTTAACTCCGTAAAACAGAATCGAGTCCATTTTCTTACATATAAACTTTTCTATAGGTATACTCGGTTCGTTTGATTGATGCTCGAGCCGGATAAAAATTAACACAAGACTCAAACAAGAAACACAAAATATTTTTGATTTTTATGATTTTCTAATTTTTTTGTATTTTTATTTTATTTTTTTCGAAAAAACATTGTTGAAAAAACGAAAAAGAAAAGAAAAATTTTTGAAAAGGATTTTTGAAAAGAAAATTACCTAATCTGAGCAACAAGATGAACCGTCAGTTGTCCATACTCGAACAATCCCCGGCAACGGCGCCAAAAACTTGGTGGACGAAATTGTGATCATTGTTCTTTAAGTTGTATGAAATTATTATTGTGGCACCAGTTGAATTCACAACTCCGTTCAACTAACCAGCAAGTGTACTGGGTCGTCCAAGTAATAAACCTTACGTGAGTAAGGGTCGATCCCACAGAGATTGTTGGTATGAAGCAAGCTATGGTCATCTTGTAGATCTCAGTTAGTGAGTGGAATCATAGAGTCAAATGGAATTAAATTGGATAAATAAAATAAATAAAAGGGATAGAAATACTTATGTAAATCAATAGTGGGAATTTCAGACAAGCGAATGGAGATACTGTATGGCTCAAGGACGCCTACTTTCCTACTGCTTCAACTCAATCCTTCTTACTCCTTTCCATGGCAAGCTGTGTATAGGGGTTCACCATCAGCGGTGGCTACTTTCAATCCTCTCGGGAAAATGATCCTATGCGGCTGTCACTCGCATGGCTAATCGTCTGGAGGCATCACCCATGGTTGATGCCTACATCCCATCCTCGCAGTGAAAACTACGCTCACGCGCTCTGTCACAGCACGGCTAATCACTGGTTGGTTCCTGCGCCTACTGGAATAGAATCCCTTGATTCTTTTGCGTCTGTCACTAACGCCCAGCACTTGCAAGTTTGAAGCACGTCACAGTCATTCATTACCGGAATCCTACTCGGAATACCACAGACAAGGTGAGACCTTCCAGATTCCCAGGATCCTACTCGGAATACCACAGACAAGGTGAGACTTTCCGGATCCTCATAAATGCCGCCATATATCTAGCTTATACCACGAAGATTCTGTTGGGGAATCTAAGAGATACACATTCAAGCTCTGTTGCATGTAGAACGGAAGTGGTTGTCAATCACGTGCGTTCATAAGTGAGAATGATAATGATCGTCACTTTCATCATTACACTCATCATGTTCTTGGGTACGAATGAATATCTTGGAATAAGAATAAGGGAGATTTGAATAAAAGAAAATAGAATTGCATTAATACTTGAGGTACAGCAGAGCTCCACACCCTTAATTTATGGTGTGCAGAAACTCCACCGTTGAAGATACATAAGTGAAAGAGGTTCAGGCATGGCCGAATGGCCAGCCCTCTCCATGATCAAGTGACCGAATATTCAAGAGATTAAACTGTCAAAAGATGTCTAATACAATAGTAACTTATCCTATTTATACTAGACTAGCTACTAGGGTTTACATGAGTAAGTATTTGATGCATAAATCCACTTTCGGGGCCCACTTGGTGTATGCTTGGGCTGAGCTTGATCAATCCACGAGCTGAGGCTTCTCTTGGAGTTGAACTCCGAGTTATGACGTGTTTTGGGCGTTCAACTCCGGATCATGACGTTTTTCTGGCGTTTAACTCCAGACAGCAGCATGTACTTGGCATTCAACGCCAAGTTACGTCGTCAATCTCCGAATAAAGTATGGACTATTATATATTGCTGGAAAGTTCTGGATGTCTACTTTCCAACGCCGTTGAGAGCGCGCCATTTGGAGTTCTGTAGCTCCAGAAAATCCATTTTGAGTGCAGGGAGGTCAGATTCCAATAGCATCAGCAGTCCTTTTGTCAGCCTTCTTCAGAGTTTTGCTCAAGTCCCTCAATTTCAGCTAGAATTTACCTGAAATCACAGAAAAGCACACAAACTCATAGTAAAGTCCAGAAATGTGAATTTAACATAAAAACTAATGAAAACGTCCCTAAAAGTAGCTCAAACTTACTAAAAACTATATAAAAACAATGCCAAAAAACGTATAAATTATCCGCTCATCAACCATATTGGTGCCCAAACTTAAATCTGGAGGACCAGTATAGGTAACTTAGAATTTCGGAGACTAAAATGAGTAATCGCGTAAATCTCAAGGACCAAAATGGGAATTTAGTCCATTGAGATGGTAAAGTGCAATAAATTAACAGAATCGTGTAACTTGTTTAGTGTTGGTCGCGTATTGATAGATGCATGTATGTTCGATATGATCAACGAGTGAATTCATGTTACCATCGGTGCGAGCGAGTTTGACGTTCTAGTGAAAGAGGCAGCTGAAGAGGTGTATCGAGAAGAATGTTTTGCAGAAAAGAAGACCGACCAAAGAGAGAAGCGCATAGTGGTCAGAGAAGATGTGCAGCATGTTGATATAAGGGATGTAGTCGATAGTGGTGTTGAGCCGATGATGGCAAGCTTGGATCCAGTGGCGGGGCTTATGGTGGAGAATCGATTGAATGACGAACAAGATAAGGGCAAAGTCGTGATTTTGGCTTCTGATTTGAATGAATGGAATTTTCAGATTTCAAATTGTCATTATGAGAGTAATGATCAAGCGTTAACAAAGGGGAAGGAAATATTGGTGGGCCCGATGCAATTATACAGGAGATTGACTCGGAGGGCACATTCTCGTGCAATTATGTAGGGGTTCAAAATGAGTCCTCAAATATTCATGGAAGGGAGCTGTTTGGGTTTATGGCACATTGGCCAATGTGTCAAAAATAAAGGAAGGCAAATATAAGAAGAACAAGGCTTTTTTGAAGGAATGGAGCATTGGGCTTGCCAAGTCCAAACCGAATAGGAATGACCCAATAGAGAACATAACCCGGTGGAATGGAGGAACATTGAGTGAAGCATGCCTCCATGTTGGTAACCAGCTGCAGCGTGGAAGAGAAGACGAGGTGAGTCAGGGTGAGAATGAAGCCGCACAAGGTCAATGCTGTGTAGCGCAGGGAGCCGGGGATGACACAGCAAATGATGGGCAGGATGCCGGTGCTAACAAAGCTGCTTTGTCCCTTGCCGGCAAGAATTTTGCACGAAACAAGGAGAACCAAGACCGGACCCATGAGAAGATCACAACATCACACTATCTTGAAGAAGGGTACCTTTAGAGAAGGAATATCGAAGGGAACGAGACGGCAGGAAGACGGATGACTAAAGCAAACCAGGAGGGACCGGAACCCAACGATGTGGGGGGTATTTCCTTGGACGCGGGACTGGGAGAAACAAACAGTGATGGACAGAGAGGGGAAAACAACGATCAGGTAGAACAAGAGACTGACCCAGAGGCGGGTAAGAATGAAGGCTTGGCGATGTACAGTGGCATACAAATCCAGAGTCAGGAAGAAGAAATTGCAGAGAACAAAGAGGCTTGGAAGTTGGCGGTAGAATCAGGGACGATCCCGTGCAGTGATGAAGAGGACATAATAGCAGCCCTTCAAGAACAAAATGAAGTAATAGCCATGAAACGGAGACAGGCAAAACAAAAAGAGAAAATCAGAAGAAGTCGTCCAAAAATCCGTAAACATGTGTGTAATAAAATTTATAAATGATTATAAGCTCTTGGAATGTTATGGGTTAATTTAAGAGGAGTTGCAAAATTCAATATGATAAAAAAAACTTTAAAAATAAATATAGAGTTGATATGTTGGGTTTGACAGAAACAAAAAAAGAGGTGGTGAATAAATTTGACGTAGCAAATATTTGGGGTAATGATAGAGCTAGTTGGGAGTGTATTAATTCAATTGGAGCATCGGGAGGTTTACTGTTAATATGGGATGAATCTGTTTTTAAATTGATAAACTGCTACAAAGGAGATAGGTAGTGGTTATGTGTAGAAGGAATGCTGACTAGAGATAACTTTCACTGTGATGTTTTTCTGGTATATGGACTGCATGTGAGAGATGAAAAACTTCTACTATGGGAGGAATTACTTTTTGTTACTTGGGGGACTTCAATGAAGTTGTGCATACAGAGGAAAGGAAAGGGGCGACTAGCTTGTCAGCAACTGCTGAAGAATTCAAAGCGTGGATAAATGATATGGAGTTGATGGACTTGACTCTTAATGATCGCAAGTTTACATGGTTTAGAGGTCAATCTTATAGCCGTATTGATAAAAGCCTGGTTAGTATGGAGTGGTTAGACACGTACTCGGATATTCGACTTACAGGAGGGCCAAGAGGGTTATCAGATCATTGCCCTTTGATAGTGGAAGATAGAAGAATAGCCCAGGTTCCAAGACCTTTTCGAAGCCTAGACTCGTGGTTCACACATGAAGGCTTCCTAAGGATGATGAAGGAATAATGGAGGAGTTTGGGAGATGCACAATTTTTGGATAAGTTGAAGGCGTTGTCGAAACCACTGGGGAGATGGCACAGGCAGCACTTTGGGAATATAGCTGGGAAGATAAAAATATTTGAGGACTGGATCAAGAAAGTAGATGATATGGTTAGTAACGGGATATATGACGGTACGGTAGAAGCAAGAAGAAAGGCGTTAGTAAGATGTTGTGAGGTATGGTATACGAGTCAAGATATTTATTGGAAGCAAATACCTAGATGTCGACATGCTAAGGAAATGGACCGGAACACAAGATATTTTCACAATATCGCATCGGCAAGAAAAAGGAATAACCGAATTGAGTCTCTGGTGATTAATAGGAGACTGATAAGAAATCATGCAAGAATTAAAGTTGCCACTAGGAATTTTTATAGGAAATTGTACCAACAGAAAGCTTCGCCAAATATTAGCTTTCAAGATGGTATAGTCAATCGGTTGGAGACGGAGGAAGCTCAAGCGTTAGAAGTGTTACCGTCGGAGGAGGAAATAAAGGAGGCAGTATGGAATTGCGAATCATCTAAGGCACCGGGTAGTAACGGATACAACATGAACTTTATAAAACAGTGCTGGGAGGAGATTGGAGTGGAGTTTACTAAAGTTGTGACAACTTTTTTGAGACGGCAAGGCTACCAGCAGGCTCTAATGTTACTTGGGTAGCACTGGCATCAAAATTTGTAGGTGCAAAGGAGATAAAGAACCTCAGACCGATCAGTATGGTTGGATGCATTTATAAGGTGATATCAAAAGTGTTGACAAGAAGAATGAGGAGCGTAATGTCGGAATTAGTTGATGAATCATATAGTGCTTTTGTGAAGGGTAGGAGGATACACAATGGAGCTTTAATAGCATGTGAAATAGTACAATGGCTAAAACTAAAGAGAAGGGCGTCAGCAATCATCAAACTGGACTTCTAGAAAGCCTATGACAGAATCAAGTGGAACTTTGTTGATATTGTGCTAGAAAAGATGGAGTTCGGTAGAAGATGGAGGGTATGGATTAGATAGTGTATTAGGACAGCATCTATTTCCATAATGGTCAATGGGTCACCTTGGAAACCGTTCAAGATGGAAAGGGGACTCCGGCAAGGCGATCATTTATCACCATTTCTGTTCGTGCTTGTTGTAGATGTGTTGAATAGGATGATTGGGAAGGCAGAAAGAAATAGAGAATAACTCCTCTTTCAGTCGGAAGGGATAATGTAGAGTTATCGCATCTCTAATTTGCTGATGACACTATATTATTCTGCCCATTGGAAGAGGAAACAGTAAAAAACTACAAGAGACTATTAAGGTGTTTTGAAATTATGTCTGGATTGAGCATCAACTTTGAGAAGTCCAGTTTGATTTTGAGATTATTTTTTTAAAAAAAATTAAAATAAATTGTTAATAACAAATTCAGTAAAGAGAGAAAAGGTGGGAGAAAAATTAAGAATCGTTGGATTATTGATTAACGACTGAAATTAATGTCTGAATCTGAGACTACTAATTTTATAGTGCCAAAAATTCTAAAAAAAAAATTAGTCTATTTAAAATCGTTAATTACATTTTATTTTATTTTTTGTTTCTTTCTAAAATTGTTAATCACAATTTTTTGTGACAATGATAACTTTCATATCAATGCATTACACTAAATTAGTGTAATAACATCACCCTATTATACTCGTTTTATAATATCCAAAAAAAATTATATATATATATATATATATATATATATATATATATATATATATGGGTACATTTTAAATTTGATCTCTTTCTATTCCGATAAAAACCTGTTTAATATAGAGTCAGGTAATTATATACTTTAATAAGGTATAAGTGTAGATTGAATATCTATAAATACGAATTGCGTTGTTATTCCTAGAGTTAAGATTTTTTTTAGCTATAAAATGCCACATTGTTGTATAGCTATTAGAATTGAAGTTAGTTAAAATTCTTTAGATTATTGTTGTATACCTGCTGCCTAATCAAATAGTATATATATATATATATATATATATATATATATATATATATATATATATATATATGTTTCTGTTACAATTTTAATTTACCACATTAGTAGTCCTAAAGCACATAGAATAATAATATATAATATCATAAGAAGCTTATCACGTATTGTTGTATTTGAATAGAACATGTTATTCTATTTTTTTTAATCATTCATATTTAATATAATTTTTTTTGTAGATCTATACAAAAAATATAATTTTTTTTGTAGATCTATACAAAAAATAATGCACATTGAAGATTAAACCGTTCTAGCCTTTCTTAAATTTAGAAGGCTGAATCTGTCTTATTTATTTAATTTTATTAAAAGCTGACACTATGTTTTGGACTTTTAAATATAGTTAATGTTTAAAGCCTTTAATAAATCATAGATCTAAGAGTCTATATTAAAATAGATATTATAAAATAATTTTATAAATAAGAATGACTTACTATTAAAATTTTGTCATCATATTTAGATTGTTTTAATAATTTATAGCTATAATAAAAGTATTTTTTATTGAAAAAAAAAATGAACATTGGTTGTACCCAACAATTATTAGTAGAATATTTTAGATGTATATGCAACCATTAATTTCTATTTATTTGAATTTAGAAACACCATCTAAAGTCCATTATTTTCTATTTTTGTTCCACCTTTAGATGTTATATTAGCTGTGAACCATGTTTTTAAACCAACAATTTTGTCAATTTACCCCAAAAATTAGGGTTATTTTAGTCTTTTTCATATTGACTATAGGATAAATCTAAACTTGGTTACCTGTTGGTGTAATTACATGGGTAAAGGAAAAATCAAATGAATTATAAAAAAAAAAATTAAAATTTTACTGCATCAACGCTTCATTAATATACATTACAATAATCAACCAAAATAAGTACGTATGCGTAAAATAAATTATACCATGGTAAAATTCTCAAAATTTAGGCCATATTGAGAGAATTTCTTTTGAGTAATAGTGTTTATTTTCTCAACCATTTCCATTGTGAGAAAATTCTTCCCATCACCAATTTCACCACGGCGGAAGAAACTTTTGTTTTCTATATCAAAACCAAACATTGATATTGTTCCTTTTTTATTCGCCTCCAAATTTCTCAAGTTATCAAAACTACACAACTTTAAGATATCATCAAGCATGCCATTATCTAACTCTTGTTTGGAAAATGGACACCCTAAAAATTCAGCTAACTTTTTCAAAACCAAAGTAGGATGCAATTTCATTTGTTCATACCTTAGAAACATTATTTTTTCTGGCCTTTTCAAGCTTTCTTTCCAATACTCCAACACATGCTCCCAAAATGGTCCATATAGATTCACTCCTCTACAAAACAACTCAAAAAATTCATCAAACAAGTTGGATCCTCTAATTTCCGGCATAAGCGTCTCCATAAATTTCCACATCGAAACAGATATATCTTTCGGATCTCTACACAGATACACTATCTTACAGTTGGACTCTTTCGCCGATTTCGGCAATGAAACATAAGGAGCATGAATGGATAGTAGCCTTGGAGAGGGAAATTGGCTAAGGTTTGAAACAATATACTTCTCATCATAGAATAGAGACTCTAAAAAGGGTACAAGAATATGAGGGTTGGTAACAAGCAAAGGATGATTTTTTTGTGTATGTGGATGTTTATTCCTATTAAGCAATGCAAAAGTCAAAGCCTTAAGCCAAGTGGTGCCTGATTTGGGAGTGGTAACAAGGATGATATCTTTGTCATTGGCTTCAAAGTGCTTTTGACAAGATAAGATTCCTTGAAGAGCCCAAGATCCATACCAAAAACCTTGGTATTGGTAGAGTTTGTATGTTGGCTCCATTGGCAAGGTTGACATCAAGTCCTTACACTCTTGCCTTAAGTCTTCATCTTTTAGGAGTTTGGGGAGATTGGAGGGTTCACCACTTATTACTTCCTCCATTTTTGTATCATTAACTTTATTGTTAGCTAGAGATTTTTTGTTTGAATATATGGTTATGTTTTACGGTGCACATTGTTGTCCATATTCATAGGATGGAATCTAAGTTTAATAATATAAGCAAAAAAATAAACCGACGTTTTGAAAATCGAAGCCGTCATTAAACTGATAGAATTAAAAATTAAAAAATTTAATTGGAATTGAATTGGTTATAATAAAATAATATATTTATATATATAATATATAATTTTTTTATAAAAAATATTTTTATATTATATTATTGTATACCGATTAAACGCTAAAAAAATATACCAATTTTACTAGTTAACTAATTCTTTAATCGATTTTTTAAAATTTTTTATCAGTTTCATTACCAATTAGTTTTTATTTGAATTGAATTGGTCTTACGATCGATTTTTGATTAATCTAATTAAATTGATTAATTCAATTCAAATTTTAAAATTATGAAATAAATCTGTTAAGATGCTTCTTTTATTTATTTACTTTTAGTTATTTAAATTTTTTTGTTTACATTATTAAATAAAAATATTTTAAATATTATAAAATTAATTACTTTGTCAGCATGTTAAATAATTGCCCAAAATAATGAACTTTCCTTTCAAAATTTAATGGTCCTAACTACCTTATCATGTGGGAATGACACAGTTGAATTATGGTGATAGTTGTCATATCACTATCAATGTGGGGTTGCTGCAACTATTCCTAAATATTAATACAATTTAAGAAAAATAAAATGATGCATACTGCATTGGTTTATATAGTTTATTTTAATCATTCACGATGATGATGGGATGATAAATGATATACCCAAAGGCAATGTTTGGATGCAAAATAGAAAATAGTTGGAAAAAAATTAGAAGAAAAAAAATAAAAAAAAAAAGAAAATGAGAGAAAAAATAAATTTTTATGTGTGTTGTTTGGATGAAGAGAAAATGATGAAAAGAAAATAAGAGAAATTTTTTTTTTATTTGGATAAAAAAAAGTAAAAAAAAAATTATATTGAGTAAAATTACATTAATATCCTTATTTATATTATATAAAATTATAATTTATATTAAATAAAGGGCAAATTGATAATTAAACCATTATGTACTTTTTTTTCATCCATTTTTATCTCATTGTTGGAGAGAAAACTTTTAAATGAGCCCCACACTATATTTTTCTTCTTCTCTTAGTTTTCTTGGATCATTCAAACAATAAAAAATTTTATTTTCCACTCATTTTCTTTCTCTTTATTTTCTTTCTCCCCTATTTCCCTTGAACCAAACGGCTCGAAAAAGAATTTTATTATCTAGACACTAAATATTTTTTTGTTAATTATGTATGAAATAGAACATTTTTAAGTTTTTTATATATTTAATATTACTAAAAACTTAAAATCTTATTATTTATTTAATTTATATAGAGGCGATGACGGTGACAACTGACAACAGTAGTGTCCGTATGTGAGGAGGAGATCAGTGGCGGATCCAGAAATCTTATAAAGAGGGGGCCGAAAAAAAAAAATTAAAAGTGTCAAATTAAAACTGAAAGTTTTAATAAAAAAATATTTGTATATTTTAATATTATTTTAAACTAAATTTAATTTTAAAAAAATCATTTATATCAAAGTTTTTTTTTCATAAAATTTTAATTTTTATCCTTATTATAAAAGATATAACATAAATAATATAAATTTGTTTCTCTAATAATTTTAATATATGTATTTAAAATAAATTAATAAATATAATATATAAAATATATTCATATTAATAAATAATTCACTTAATATATTTTGATTTTAATATTATACAAAATAAAATTTAATCTAATTTATTTTTATGTATATATTTTTTATTACATTCAATTAAAAATTATTATAAAAATTAAAGTATTTTTATATAATAATAGATAAAAAAATTATTAAAAAAAAACTTGAAAGAACAAAAGAAAATAAATTTTAAATGAATGATACGAGAGTTGAACCCATGTTTTGAAGTATAGAATACCTCTCTTTCTCCACTGAACTAGAAAGTATATTTGTCAAAACTTTTAATCATTATATATAATGTATTTTAAGTTTTGAAAATTTAGGGGGGGCCATGGCCTATGCTGGTCCCCCCTAAATCCGCCTCTATTAGTACAACGAACAATGTTGTCGTCACCGTTCATATTAAAATTGAAGCGATTACTGAATATTTGTTTGGAGAAAAATAGCTGAAGAAAGCGATCGGAGTGGTAGAATATATGGCCATGGAAATAATAGGCAGAGAAGGAGGGAGATGGCGATGACAACGGTGGGTCTTAACAAATCGGACTTGTTGTCTGGATTCATGGGATCCATTGAAGACGACAAGTATTTGAGAGACATAGTCATTAGTTTTCTGAGTATGAATTGTTTGAGAATAAGTTGAGAATTTTTCTTCATGTGAACATTGAAGTTACAGAGTGTGTATTTTGTAACTTGAAGTTGTAGTATTAGACTATTAAGATTATGAGAGATATGATAAAAATTGAAAGAGAACAACATCGTTTCCGAATAAAGAGAGTTAGGGATCATTTTATTTTTTGTTAGAGTTGACAGAACAAAGAATCTAAGCTATTGACAAAATTAATTATTAAAAACTAATTAAATAATTAATTTTAATTAAAAACTAAAGTGTTTAATGTAAAATTTGTAAAAAACAAAATGAGTAAATACTCTTTAAAAAATTAAATGAGTGAAAAGATTCGATTTCACTTTTGTAGTTCCCCATATACCCAATTCAGGAATATAATAAAAGATAAAAATATTATATTTATATATTAAAATTAATTATTAAAAAATTAATTATTATATATTTATTTATAAATATATATAATTTAATATATATTTTATATTAATAATTAATTTTAAAAATTAATTTTTGTGTATACCATGATTGAAATATAAATAATAAAGTATCAAAATAAAATATATAAAAAATAGTTACATTATTAATGGTTTTTGGGTACATTATACTAGAAAAATCCGGAGATAACTACTAGATAAATATAAGAGAACATGCAAGCTGACTATAGTTGGTTTTGACGATAGAATAGGATAGGATATTAAAAATAAAATATAAGAGATAAAAGATAAAAAAGTTATTTTTATATTTTATTTGAGAATAAATTAAATATAAAACAAAATAAATAATAAAATATTTATTTTTTTTATTTTTTCGTACAAAATTTAAGAAAATAAAATAACAAAATTTAATTGTAAAAATTTAATAATAACAATAAAAAAATAAAAAATAAATTATTTTTTTTAATATTTTTTTATTTTTTTATAAAAAATACAAAATATACTAATTTAATATTTTAAGATATAATATTTTTATTTATATCTTATATTTTTATATGTCAAACATAATTTTATATTTTTTATCTATATCTAAATATCGTATGCTTGTAAACATCTAATATTTATAATAGATCAATATGCATACACAAATAATAATGAAAAAAAATGAACTATGACTCAAATGGTATAATCTTTTTATTCTCATTTAGAGATTTAAAATTCGAGTCTCACTTTTAACTTAAAAAAAAAAGAGGACATGAAATTTAAAGAACAACTCAACCAATAACATAAAATGTAAGGGCTTTTTTATTTTAACGTTTGTAATGTTTATTTCTAGTGTTTTTGCTTTTAAAATTTTATTTGAAAAAATTAATTTTTATCTTTATCTTTTATTTTAATGTTTTTTTCGTAAAATTATAAAAGTAAAAACATTAAAAATAAAACATAAAATAAAAACACAAGAAGTTCTTGGATTTCTTAATTTTGCAGAGTTTACAATAGCATATCAAACAACTTAATTCTATTGCTATACTAGCGTGTAATAAAAGCTAAAATCTTAATCCATGTTTAACCAATTTATTTTCTGTAATCTTATTCAATCGTCCAATCATTTCACTTGAGAGAAACTTTTCTCCATCACCAATTTGACCTCGGCGAAAGTAACTTTTGTTTTCAATATGAAATAGTGGTGATATTCCGGTTTTGTTGACCTCCAAGTTACTCAAATTATCAAAACTACATAATTTCAAGATATCTTCAAGCATGCCTTCATCTAATTCTTCTTTGGAAAATGGGCACCCTATAAACTCAGCCAATTCTTTCAAAATTAAAGTAGGATGTAATTTCATTTCTTCATACCTTAGAAACATAATTTTCTTTGGCCTTTCCAAGCTTTCTTTCCAATACCCTAATACATGCTCCCAAAATGGTCCACATGGACTCACTCCTTTACAAAATTGCTCGAAATACTCATCAACCGATTTCTTTACCTGAGTTTCCGGCCTAAGTTTGCGAAATGCCACAGCGAAATAAATGTGTCTTTCGGATCCCTACATAGATACACTATTTTACAACTCGACTCTTTCAGTGATTTCGGCAATGAGACATAAGCGAGATGAGTGGCAAATAATGATGATTCAATAAGGTTATTAGGGTTAATCTCTACTTTATCATCATCAAAATTACCAAAGAGATTGAGTTCTAAAAAGGGTACAAGAACATGAGGGTTGGTAGTGAGCAAAGGGTGATTTTCATGTGTATTTGGATATGTGTTGCGGTTAAGTAATGAAAAAGTCAAAGCCTTAAGCCAAGTAGTACCTGATTTTGGAATGGTAGCAAGGATTATGATATCATTATTAATGTCATGGGATTGAAAATGTTTTTGACAAGATAGGAGGCCTTGAATCTGCCTAAGGTTGTACCAAAATCCTTGGTATTGGTAGACATGGTTTGCAATCCAACCTTGTTCCTTTGGCAATGTTGATATCATGTCTCTACATTCTTGGCTTAAGTCTTCATCATCTTGCAAGTGTTTTGGCACAAGAGACGGTTGACCAAGCTGTGATGACATTTTTTGTATGATGTGCACACATTGATATGTCTAACTGAAAACACATGTTTATATATAAGTGAAGGATTTGGCTATGGTGGTGAAAATATCAGGTGGTCCTTAAAAGATACTTTAATTTGATTCTAAATGTGTGGTTGTTAATCAATCATATTCATACAGGTTAGTATGTGTATTTATATTCTTACCCAAAGTTTATAATAATTATAAAGAAGCCTCAATCATTAATGAAAGCATTGTTATTTAGATGTAATTAAGAAAGGGTTAAGTTTATGGGTTTTTTTTTGTAACTTGGACTTTTAACAGACGTGTATAAAGAACAAATATTTTAAACTAATATTGGACACTGGTTAACAAAATTGTAACGCTACTACTTACTCTTTTATGAAAAAAAAACTCATAAAACAAATTATAAACAAGAAAAAAAAACTCACAAGCAAAAGTGTCCACTATAATAATAATAATAATAATATAATAATAATAAACCAAGTTGAGTTGGTCTAGTGCTTAGCTCACTAGTCCGCTTAAGCAAGTGTCGGGGGTTCGAATCTCGCCTTGTTCATACAGCAACCCATTGACCAGCGGCAAACCCTTAAATGGAGCTCATTACCGCGAAGGATCTTCCGTCGGCTTAGCTGTATTTGGTTTTTAAAATAGGATGAGACAAGACTTCGAATTATATTTTATTTGATGATAAACTAGCACAGTTTATAAAAATTTAAATTATTATCATTTTTTAATTAATAAATTTGGAAAAAAATATAATAATAAAAAATATAATTATAATAAATTAAAAAATAATAAAATAAAAAATAAAATGTGTCTCTTGTTAGTGTCTCTGTGTCCTCTTATCAGAGTGGACACAAAAATAATTTAAAATTGGACCAAACTCTTAAAAATAGAACGTTTCAAATAATAGGAAAGATGAACAATTTAACATAATAAAAAAGTTAAACAGTCTATTTTAAATAATAAAAAAGATAAATCATCTATTTAAATTAATAAATACGCTACCAATTATTTATTTTGATAATTAAAATAAATAAATTATTTATTTTAAAAAAAGCCCAGTTAAGATGAGCATAATATTAGAACATAGGAGAACTAACGAAAAGAAGAAACGGGAAAACAGAAAGGCACTGTTCCCGCCATTTGAAAACCCAAAATTTCATTTTCATTTTTTTGAGTGAAGCAACCAAATTTTTCTCAACTCATCTTTATTTATAAATCAACCCCTACAACTTTTTTATTTTATAAAACCTCTCAAGTCCTTAAAGGACCGTATTATTCTTTCCCCATAGTAGAACCAGCCGTGAGTGAAATCTCAGGTGTAGTTAACTTCGCATGAAATTGACAGTCGAAAATCGTTAAATGATTTGACTAAATTTTCATCTAGCGACTCTCAATTATCAATTTTACGTGAAGTTGATTACACTTGAATTTTCACCTTATATATATGCTTGGAAAATAATAAAAATCAATTTTACGTGAAGTTGATTACACTTGAATTCTCAGTAAATTAAATTATGCTAACTATATAATATTGTCATTTATTTGATTTATATTTTAATTTTTATTTTTTTTCAATGTTTCTTTTAGAAATTTTTTTTTCTTTTAAGGAGAAAACGAAAAATATGATTATACTAATTTTCTTTTTCTATTTTTACATTTTCTTTGCACAATCTTAAAAGTAGTAAATATATAGAAAAATTGAAAACTGATAATATTTTACAACTACTTCTTGCGACCTTATCCTTATAAATTTTCATTCTTATTGTTTTAGCAAGTCTTAGAAAAATCAAACCATAGATTTTCTGCTAATATATATATATATATACACAAACACTAACAACAATTTAAAACCGTTTCGCAAAGCTTGCATGTCCCTTTAATTTCATGCTCTTTACCCGCTTTGCACATACAGCAATTCATTAGCCAGCAGTAAATCTTTAAATGAAGTTTTGATCTGTGACAGATTAGTCTTTAGTCTGTCAAATTGAAAGATACCATGAAAAATTAACAAAAAATGTTTGAACCAATCACCAGTTTTAAATAGTCTCCATTGTTACGAATAGTATTAAGGATAAAGTATTCTTTTAGTTCCTAAAATAAATTCTCCTTTTGAAAGACCAAAATCTTAACAGGCCAAAATGTGGGAAAAAAAATTCGAGCATATATAACAATGAAGCGAAAACATAATAGAAAATAAAAACAAACATTTTATCAAACTTTCTCCAAATTCTAAGCTAAGCTTGTTTACGAAATGCTATGCTAAGGATCCCTACATACATATATAGATACACTATATCTTACAAGTTGACTCTTAAACCAGGTTGTGCTTGATTTTTTTGGAAGGGTAACAGGGATGATAATATCATTTGTCTTTGGCATGAAAGTGGTTTAATTTTGACATATAATAGTGCTTGAAGGATTATTTGTGAGCCAACACCTTATGTTTGAGCAAGATATTCTTGTATTATTATGTGATGCAATTTGAATGAATAATCATAATAGCACTGGAGAATATCAAGGAGAGATCTATCATAAACAGGGGATGTTTTTTTTTTTTTGGTAAGAAACAGGGGATGTTTTGTTATTATTTTCAGGAGGAGGTTGCTATTAGGAATTTATAGCCCTAATTTTTTTTAACCCAATCTAATCTTTTTATGTCTAAGGCTTCTTTTCTTTTTTAGTTTGTCTATCTTTCTCTATCCTAAATAATTATCTATTTAAATAAAGTGATATATTAAAACATTAGTTGTCTAAATATAAATTATGTTTTATGTTTAATACATTGATAAATAGCAAATGCTCTTCCTATATAAGATTATCCAAATATAAATTGTCCATTTAAATAAAGTGATATATTAAAAGAATTATTTATCTAAATTTAATAAGATACAAATAGCAATACTAGTTCATATATAATGAGAGATGAAGGTGAACCTTAGAAACATCATCATACATGCATAAATTCAACCCTAGAGACTTATCAAAATGGCAATGGCTCAACTCTCTAATAATGTGATCAAATGTGTTGAAGAAGAAGAAAAAGAAGAAGACTACTTATTAAGTAAAGAATGGAAGGGATTGGTATCAACCTTGCCAAAAGAGCAAGGATGGCTTTCAAGGAACATATACAAATACCAAGGTTTTTGGTATGACACTAAGCACATTCAAGGAGTCTTATCTCTCCAAAAACACTTTAAAGCCAAAGAAAAAGATATCATCCTTGTTACAACTCCCAAATCAGGATCAACTTGGATCAAAGCTTTAGCATTTGCATTGCTAAACCGCCACAAATATCCAAATGCTCAAAAGAATCATCCTTTGCTTACTAACAACCCTCATCTTCTTGTACCCTTTTTAGAGATTAGTCTCTATTCTAAAAAAGACTTTGTTCCTAACCTTGATTCAATTCCCTCTCCGAGATTATTATCTACTCATCTTCCTTTTGTGTCTTTGCCAGAATCAATTAAGAATGTAAATTGTAAGATAGTGTATCTTTGTAGAGATCCTAAAGATGTATTCGTTTCGCTATGGCATTTTACAAACAAACTTGGGCCAGAAACTAGGTCAATTGATGAATCGTTCAAGCAGTTCTGTAGGGGAGTCAGTCCGTTCGGACCGTTTTGGGAGCATGCATTAGGGTATCAGAAAGAAAGCTTGAAAAGGTCGGACAAGATAATGATTCTAACATTTGAGAAAATGAAATTGCATCCTGAATTGGTTTTGAAAGAATTAGCTAAGTTTATAGGATGTCCATTTTCTAAAGAAGAGTTATCTAAGGGCATGGTGGATGATATCTTGAACTTGTGTAGCTTTGATAACCTAAGCAATTTAGAGGTGAATAAGAATGGAAAATTACCAAATGGTGCAGAAGCTAAAGTTTTCTTTCGTCGTGGTAAAATTGGTGATTGGAAAAACTATCTCACTACTCAAAAGATTCAGAAATTGGACACAATTATTGAAAATACTTTGGCTAAACATGGGTTAACGTTTTAGCTTGCTTGGGTGAGGATATAATTAATTATTGTTGCAAATTGCAACTTAATATAACCTAGGAATTTAAGTTTAGGGTTTAAGATTCTCTAGTGAGGCATATGTTAATTTGTCTTTGAAATACTCATTATGATGAAGCATCAATAGTGAATTAAATTTCCCTTATATTTTTCTTTTTGTGCCTTGTTATACTTCTTAGTTGCTCATGCGGAGAGGTTAAAAAAGAGTTTTTTTTTTTTTTAAAACAAAACTAAAATAGATTAATAAATACTAGCATGTCTATTATCCCTCCTTTTTTATTTTTAATGCTAAAGTAGCTAGCAATAATAAAAATATAAATTATTACCATTTGTTGTCAATACTAATTGTATAATTTAGTGTTAATTTTCCATCTCATGTATGATATTCAATTCTGAAAATACAGTGATTTAGTTTCAGAAAACCTGCATTATGAAAACTGCTTTTCTTTTTGGGTAGATATTATCATAACTCTTTAGTGACTTGAAACTAATATATTGGTCTAGTGCAATGGCAAAATAAACACAACAAATAACAATAGGGTTTAAAACAACAAATATTTATAAAAGCTTGTGTTTATATCTAATTGAAAAAGATATTACAAGGGCCAAATAATTTTTTTTCTAATAATAATAATAATAACAAGAAAACTTAGGTGCAGGAAAGTTTCAACTCTGAAACTGAAATGGTAAATAGTGAAACAATTTTCTAAGAGAATTTTTTTAACTATTGCTTTAGAAACATTTACAACCAATTAGATTCTAAATACTACTCTACAATGGCTAATTTATGCTTAATTAGTTAGTTATATGGATTAAATGCCAAAACGAAGACATAGACACAATGATGTATAGCTACTAGATTTTGTGATAAAGTAGAAAGGAACATGGATGTTAATATCATTGCATAATTCAAACTTCCTGTCAATGATTTCTTTAATCTCAAAATATCTAGTACAAGCTAACCCTAAGATTATGCGGTCAGCTCAAACTTTACCAATAAAATGGCGCAACTGTTCGTGCCATGTTTGATGAGAACAAAGTGCAAAATTTCCTTGCCGATATTGTTGATATTGATTTAGTGCAGTGATATCAACCTTAAAAATTTAAACATTCAATGGATTGCTGTTATATGTAAACTCCGGCTTCGTTGGAAATCGTTAAATAGAAAATTGGCAACTTAAATGAAGGAAGATGGCGACAGAAGAATTGACATACCTCATAGTTCGATATCTGCGACTCCAACTAAGAAAGAACCCGGATCATCGGATCCAAGGAGTGGAATATACTCTGATCCTCTCACATGAACACTAAAGCAAGCTACATTAAGAAACATTTGTTAGCAAGATTTTGGGTGAAAGTTGAATACATTAGAAGATCTGAAACATTTTCAAGACAAACTAAAAAGTTCATTATATGAGTAGAGAATGCATAGGTAGAAATCATCATTATCATCATTCATGCACGCATCATAATTAAAGGGCAAGAACAACTCTAGATGTAAATACATTATAAAAATTAAGAAGATACACTTCTGATAAGCATCAAGTACATGTATGCAGGAATAACATCAAGCACTTAAGGGTTGACTTAAGAGAACAGAGCACTTTTTTTTATCATCTAGAGGCTATATCACAAAATTTTCAAAATAAAATAACTTGGCTAAAAAATATTTGAGGGACTTAAATATAAATTTTTAAATCATTGGAACTACAAATGTTTAACATATAGGTCCCTAAAAAAGGGCAGCCCGGCATACAAGCATCCCACATTAACGTAAAGTCCGAGGAAAGACAGCACCCAAAGAGAATAATGTAGGCAGTCTAACCTGAACCTGATAATTGCATCAGGTGGCTGATTCCACAGCTTAAACTAGTGACTTTGAAGTCACACGGAGACAATTCAACCATTGCTCCAAGGTTTTCTTCAAATTATAGGACCCTAATTGAAAACTTTTATACAATATAAGACTTTATTACAAACTTCTAAATTTTAAGGACCTAACTGAAAATACAATGAAACTATAAGAAAATGACCCCAAAAGTAGTTTAACCTTTTTCTTTCTCCATCAATTGCTATATTACTCTCTTCGTGACTCAAGCAAGACTTTTAAATTTAAGGCATAAAAGTTTATAGAATGAAATTTTCAGTGTTGCTAACATTACCATTCTCTATTTTCATGACACTTTGGAG
The DNA here is from genome assembly GCF_003086295.3 of Arachis hypogaea. Taxonomy (NCBI): domain Eukaryota; kingdom Viridiplantae; phylum Streptophyta; class Magnoliopsida; order Fabales; family Fabaceae; genus Arachis; species Arachis hypogaea. The sequence continues at coordinate 10,131,455 of NC_092036.1, forward strand.
CATTATTTCCATCTTTGTCTTCATATCATGACTATCATCCATATGTGGCACTACAAGCGTAAGCTCCCTGTATATATCACGTGCAAATCTGCATATCTTCTGAGCGAATTCAAGCTCACCATCTGATATCCTACCGATAGCCAGACGCATCAGTTCTCCAGTCAAATCTGCAAGCTGTAAGAAAATGTTCAGCACCTTCAAAAAACAGCGTCGGGGGAAAATCACAATTTGATTTAAAGCATATTTCATGTTCTATAAAAATCATATAACTGTATTTAGAAAGAAGGCCAACATAATTGGTTATATTCATTATAAACAAATCAAGCACTTGTAATAATCTCTTTGAATGGCAACATATTGTTATATGGTGTTAGTGTATGTGTTATATCTACTAATATTCTATTAACAGCATAAATAAGTCACTGACATGGATAATAAATTAAAGGGAAAAATATATTCACCCCTAATAGATAGTCAAGGATATTTATTTGTAGAGGCTGAAGTGATGGATCACTAAGTGGTAACAATGTGTTGTTTATCTCGTCAAGCGTCAAAAGCGTTCCATTTTTACAGAAACCGCAGAAAGTAGCTGCTTCAACATACTCTTGTATCTACAAACACCAAAGGCATGTATCAGATGAAAGTATTTTTGTCCTCAACCAATAAAAAAGTTACATTAAGCATACCCCAGGTGAGTATGCTCGTCGTAGCTTCCAAAAATCGGTACCCTGCAATTCTTTGACTAATCGAGACATGTACTGATTTGTCACTGCTGCTAGATCCTTTTCAGCTTTCTGAAGTACTTCCTCTTTATTATACTTACTCATCCTAGTTAAGACATTAAAATAAAATATTGCCAATAATATCAGAAAGATCAACATTACATGAAAGAATAAATCAGTAGCCATCACAAGTAGATTTTGGTTTCACATTTCTTATAATTTTTTTTTTGTTTTAATTAAGATAGAACATTTTAAAACTCACACTGTTCACAGATTTAACAAAGAACAAAGGAAAGCAACGGATATGTATAAAGTCTGAATATGAGGATAATGTGATTATTAAGATAAACTTACTACTAATAGAAAATAAACTCATTGTAGTACATCCAGGGAACAAAATGAGAAGTTGATTCAGATGACCAATTGAAAGTATATATAATAAAGCATTGGCAAAAATAATCAAAACAAAGGCCGCATAACGATCATGTTTATGTAATTTAGCTGATCCGAGACGGCACTTGAATCAGTTGAAGATCCTAAAATATCCAACCAATCATTCACACGGCACAAGAGAGAAACAGAGAGAGAAGAATGGAAAAGCGAAAGCTAACCTGTGAACTTGAAATATGACTTTTTTGCTGTTCATTGTTACGTCACGACTTGCTTTAACCACTCTTTCCCGTTTCTCATTCTACAAACATAAGTTACAAACAATGAGCAGTGTATACAGAACATGCACGGCTTCTCGATATCCATATGTTTTTCAACATGCCTATTAAGATAAAGCATGTTTCAAGATATCATCATTGAAAGAATTTTCTTAAAGGGCCACGTTGTGTGTGCTAAGTTTATCAATTCTAAACATCCAGAATGAATTGAAACCACTACTCTTGAGAAAGTAAACTAGTAACACAACATTTTAGGTGAGCTTGTCTGTTGTGCAATGCTTCCTACATAAACAAACCCTCCCACTTCAAAGCACTAATCCTTTAGAGCGTGTTTCTGAGTTGGGGTGTTGGAGAGAAGAACAAACAAAAACAATCAGTGATTCTAATTTAATATCCCAAAACTCCCATTTCTAATGCAATGATCAAACAGTTCACCACTCTCCCAAGCATAAGTTTGGAGAGAGAAATTTTCATTTCAATTCAAGTAAATATAATTATTTAGAAAACAAAATGCTATGAATAACATGATATTGCCAATTAAACCTTCCAGTGATCCCTCAATCACTTCCTAAACACTTCATAATGCTTCAAATATACATCATCTAAAAATAAATTATAAATTTATGCACCTGAATATTTACACTTCAGCTAAGTTCAACTCAATTTCCACTAGCTACTGAAAATCTATCAGAGTGTCGTACAAACTAAAATAACGAATCATCAAAAAGAAAAAATTGAAACTTCGAATGAAACAAGAGCAAAATAGTTAAAGTAGGGTATGAAATCAATAAGAATACTTACAAGGTCATTGAGATATTCAACATATTTGGTGAAAGGAGCCTTCATTGCTGACTCAGTAGCCATAGTTCTTGCCCTCTTTACCGTTGAAGCTTGAACGTTACCACCTGCAACTGCCACAACCGAAATCCCCCAAAAAAAGCGTAACTTTTCATTTTTTCAATGTTAGTGACTCAATGAGAGAGAGAGAGAGAGAGAGAGAGAGAGAGAGAGAGAGAGATTTACTTTGATGGAGACGTTGAGGTTTGGAATTGGAAGCCATGAGGAAGAGAGAAACCCTGAAGAATGAAGCGGTGAATGAATGCAACATCTGTTATACATAGATTTGGGGTTTTGGGGTTTTGAAACATTTTCAGGAAAAAAGAGGGTCAAAAAGTTTGGTTTGTATTTCAATTTATTGTTACTAAAGAATTTCTATAAACAAAATTACGGTTTTTTATTTAAATAAAATGTATATTATTTAAGAAAATGTGTAAAGATTGAAAAAAAAAATTTTGTAGGTATGAATATGATAATGAAATAAGTGGAATATTTTTTAAATGGATTTTGCATATTTAGTGTGAAATATGACAAACTACGAAATGATTATTATTTTTCACGTTCACTAGCGAAATATCACAAAAGAATAGATTGATATTCGTAATTTTAAGTTAATATTTCTATTAATTTTAAAACATTAAGAAAAATAAAATATAAAAAAGATTCAAAAAATTTTAAAATACTAAAAAATTACTCATAAAATAAACTTATAAGATAAATTTATATTGATAAAAATATTGTGAAAATTCAAGTACTTATGTAAAGTTAATAACAAAGAGTTATTAGATAAAAATTTAGTTAAATTATTTAAATTATTTAATAATTCTCAACTATCAATTATATATGAAGTTGAATGCACTTGAGTTTTTACTTAAAAATATTCAAATATCAAATTTTTATTGATTTTATTAAAAATTAAATAAAATTTTTAAATAAAATAATTGAATATAAATATTAGAATAATGATTTGAAGAATTAAATTTTTAAGAAAGCAGTATATGAAACCGAGCTTATGCATGTTTTCTTGATCAAGTTTGCTTCCTACAATGAAGAAGAGATTGTTGTGAATTTATGAGCTTCATTGTTTAAAACCTGAATTTGTTCTTCGCTCTCTGCTATGTGCTCAATTCCACCATGGCTTCGTCTCTTGCAAGGAACCATAAATCGAAGCACGAGAGAGTTAAAGCGAATCCACGCCCACGCCATCACCAATGGCCTTGCAAGATTCTCCTACGTCTCCAGCAGACTCTTGGCCTTCTATTTCCGACACCACCAGCGCAACCGCCGCGATATGCGCTGTTTAGAGGCCTTTTTCATTCACATGCCAATTCACACTGTGTTTGACTTCAATGTCATGATAACAGCTTTTTCAAGAGATTCACAGTTTTACAACTGTTTTCTGCTTTTCAAACGAATGCTAGCCACTGGTGTTAGGCCTAACTCTCACACCTTCACCATGTTCGTCAAGTCTTGCCGTGGATCTTTGTCTCTCCTCCAACAAGCCCATGCCCAAGTGGTGAAGTTGGGGAGTGTGGATTATGACGCTTTTGTAGTGAGTTCTTTGATTGGTGTTTATTGTGATCATGGAGAAGTTGGTGCTGCACGGCAGGTGTTCGATGAAAGTTCCAACAAGAATGTGGTGTGTTGGACTGGTCTTGTTACTGGTTATTGTAATAATGGTTTAGTTGAGGAAGCAAGGCTGTTGTTTGATGAGATGCCGCAAAGGAATGAGGTATCCTACAGCGCCATGGTGTCTGGGTATGTGAGGAATGGTTGTTTCAATGAGGGCATTCAAGTTTTCCATGAGCTCAAGTGTTGTGGAAATGTTATTAATTTGAATGGCTCTCTTCTGGTGAGTGTGCTCAATGCATGTGCTGCTGTGGGTGCATTTGAAGAAGGCAAATGGATTCACAGTTACATTGAAGAAAATGGTTTGGAGTATGAACTCGAACTGGGGACTGCATTGATTGATTTCTACACCAAGTGTGGGTGGGTGGAAGAGGCAGAGACAGTGTTTGATAGTATGCCTAGTAAGGATGTTGCCACTTGGAGTGCTATGATCTTGGGTTTGGCTATTAATGGAAAGAATTATATGGCTCTTGAGCTTTTCGATAAGATGGAGAAGGTTGGACCCAAACCCAATGCAGTTACTTTTGTTGGTGTTCTAACTTCCTGCAATCACAAGGACTTGTTGACTAAAGCGTGGTGGTTTTTTGAACAAATGAGTAGAAAATATGGCATCCTACCATCCATTGAACACTATGGATGCATGGTTGATGTTTTGGCGCGAGGCGGGCGAATCAAAGATGCTTTAGCGTTAGTTGCTAGGATGCCAATAGAACCGGATGGAGCCATATGGGGGTCTTTGCTCAACGGATGCATGATGCATTGTCATGTTGAACTGGCACATAGAGTTGGGAAGTATTTGATAGAATTGGAGCCTCAACGTAGTGGATATTACATCCTTCTAGCAAACATGTATGCAAGTACGGGCAAATGGGAAGGCGTCTCCGAGATGAGAAGACTTATGAAAAAAAGGGGAGTGTCAACCATTTCTGCTTGGAGTTTCATAGAAATTGACCAGTCCATCCACAAATTTGTTGCTGATGATAAGTGTTGTACATATTCAGAAGAAATTTACGGAGTTTTAAACCACTTGAGTAAGGGATTCGAGGATTTCTCCAGATCAAAAGATGCATTCTATTTATTTGAAGTAATATAACTTAAAAAATAGTGGTCTCAGACTCATATTGCATATCAATTTCAAGATATTCTCAGACTTATTGATCTGATCAGCCATCTGTACATTATGGAATTCAGTTTGGCTTCTGAAAATTGAAGGGCTCATTCTTTATTTCAACACTAAAGTTGGTTGTTGAGACTACCAAACTCACTTTATGGCTAATGAAATGGTCTTGAGGTCTAAACTCATTTGGAGAAGGTTAGTTATCAGTATCTTCAAATTCGATACTTTCCATTAGAACAGGAGCATCAGCCACTGATGTCTATGAAGAATGGTCATGTTGTGATGCTGACAAACAAGGAAGATTTGGAATTAAATTTAATAGTTGCACAGATCATTGAGCAGAACATGTTGGAATTCCAAACATCAAATTGAAAGAGCTGTTTAAAGGCCATGGAGTCCTCTAAAACCTATTGCAATGGAAGAAGCCCTTAATTTTGTCCTCAAGATTAAGGTACAAACCCTTTGCTTCATATCTATCTATCATAAATAGAAAGCTCGTGAGTTCTTCGCTGATTCGGAATTTTCTCTGCATTCAGAATTTCTTTTAAAAGGTGAAAATTGTCACCATCCGTGGTTGATGTCAGCGATGATGATGGCTTGCGGTTTCAAATGGTTAGGGTTGGTAAGGAATCGGGAAATGGTGCTCGCTGCACACATTAGTCACTGTTGGTACGGCCTGCTGCGATGTTGCATCTGAATCATGCTCTGGTTCTGTCCCACCGCTTGACCCTGTTGTTTCTGTGTTTTGTGTGTTGGATTGTTGTGTGTTTTCTTGCCAATTGATTTGTTAGGGTTTGTGGTTTGCAATTTGTTCATGTGTGTATGCCAATTCTGGAGTTTGATCCTTGTGTTCTTAATCTTTGCATATGGAATTGCTTTTTGTATTTGTGTATTGAATCTCCGGTTATATCATTCCATCTTCTGTTTCCCTCATTGTTCTTCCTTGATCATTGTTTGAATGTGGGATGTTGAAACTTGCATGTTTTTGGTGGGTATTTTGGAGAGTGAGAATGAAGTAGATGATGTTCTTGTTGACAATGCTTAGCTCATGGTTTCTTGACTGGTCCGATGTGCAGGGTATGGCTTGCTTATGTAACTTCCTTGAACAGTTTACAATTGTTTGCTTGATTATGTAGAATTCTAATTCATGGGAAGTTTGAAGAAGTTTTCAGTTGGAGTTTTGACTGTTCCTGTTTAGTGGAGGAATGTCAATGGTGTCCTTTTTCATGAGATGTAAGTGTTTTATGTTTTATTAAGTTGATATCAATTAGGGTTGCTTTTAGGCACATGCTGCATTGTCCAATTGTTGGGTTCATAATATTGTAGTGCTCTGTTTTTAATGTGGCAAAATTCAGTTTGGTTTTGGAGTGATGTATTGTGGAAGAGAAATTCTCCATATACAAGCATTTTTTTATACAAGTCTTTACAAGTTATTATATTAACGCGCTTGAACGTTATTGCACATTCTTCTTCCTCTTCTTCTTCTTCTTCTTTTCTTTCGTTTCTTGCTTTCTCTTTCTCCTTCTTCAAACGTTACTGCACAATTTCACTGCACCGTCTTCTTCTTCTTGCTGCACATTCTTCTTCCTCTTCCTCCTCTTCTTCTTCTTCTTTTCTTTCGTTTTTTGCCTTCTCTTTCTCCTTCTTCATTTACGTGCTTTTCTCTTTGTTTTCTTTTTTCGTTATTCTTGATTTTCATTATTTTTTTATATCAAGCTCTGAAATCATTTTTGAAGAAGAAGAAGCAGCAGAATATGAGGAGGAGAAAGAGAAAGAGTTCTGAATTATGCATAAGGTGTCCTTTGGGTGTATTTCTGTAATCGTTTGGGTGTATTTCTATAATCGTTTGGGTGTATTTCTGAAGTTTCATTATTTTTCAAAACGATTTCAAAGCTTGATTTCAGAAACCATGAAAATCGAAAAAAAAGAAGCAAGAATACCAGTAATAAACGAGTAAAACAACTAATGAAAAGGCAAAGAGAATAACGAAGAAATATCGTTTGGGTGTATTTCTGTAATCGTTTGAGTGTATTTCTATAATCGTTTGGGTGTATTTCTGAAGTTCTATTATTTTCAAAACGATTTCAAAGTTTGATTTCAGAAACCATGAAAATCGAAAAAAAAAGAAGCAAGAATACCAGTAATAAATGCAAGTAAAACAACTAATGAAAAGGCAAAGAGAATAACGAAGAAATATCGTTTGGGTGTATTTCTGTAATCGTTTGGGTGTATTTCTGAAGTTCCATTATCTTCAAAATGATTTCAAAGCTTGATTTCAGAAACCATGAAAATCGAAAAAAAACGAAGCAAGAATACCAGTAATAAACGCAAGTAAAACAACTAATGAAAAGGCAAAGAGAATAATGAAGAAATACATGGAGGAAGAGGAAGAGGAAGAGGAGTTGTTCATAATCCACGGTGAGTGAAGAAGAAGAAGAAGAAGAAGAGGAAGAGGAAGAGGAAGAGGAGTCGTTCATAATTCACGGTGAGTGTAGCGCTTTGGAAACTGAATAACGCATTAAAAGACCCTAATGTGTAACAATTTGTAAAACTTGTAAGTCAAAAAGACTTGTATGTGTAGCAAGCCTCTAATTGTGGAATAAGTGTTGAAAGAGTATGTTTTTTGTAGGTGTTTTTATTGACTATTGAATCTTGCTATTTGTGTCTTCATAATGGTTTTGGAGTTTTGGTTACTTGGTTATATGTAGATACTATTGGGAGTAAATTGCTTGGATGTTTATATAAAATTCCTCCTCATTTTTTTAAATATTGTTTCCTCTCCGGAACATGGGGGCAATTGATATTTAGATATACATTTTGTGTTTAACTTTATTTGAATATTTTATACTTTTTCTCATCGAGAACTCATTTTATAAGTGTTAAATAACAACAAATTGCATAGCTATAGAGAGAAGAGAACAAAAATTTAGACTTAGAGACAAAGCTCTAATATGAAATGATGAGATCCATATCCATACTGTAGTGCATTAGGAGAGACTTGGGTGGAAACTTCGGGCAGGAATGTTAATTCATTGTGTTTTTAAAGTTGTGAGCAAGATGTTTTTCGTTTTGGGTTCACTTTTTTTTAGCATAAGTTGCATAAATTTTTGTTGGTATCATTTGATGTAATTGAGAGTGACTAATTATATATTCCTGCAGTTCCTTGTGCTCAGTATTGCTAGGAAAGCAATTTGGAGAAGTCAGACTTGGATCCAGGCATCCAGCTTTGAAAGCTCCGAAGGATAGGTCGATGACCAAGAATGTGGTATGTATCTGTTATGGACCCTGTTTTTGTTTCCTCTTGTATATCTAATAAGTGGTTTATATTAAGCTACTTTTGCTCTATGAAACTGGCTAATTTTTTCCACACTGCTATCACTTTTAGGCTGAGGAAATAGCTGAGAAACCATGTGAATCAATGGCAGCAAGTCTTGAAGGCAAGAAGCTAGCTTCATTTACAAGGATCTCTTCAACAGTGCATGTATGAACCAGTCTCCCCCTTAATTCTGGCCTTTCTTTTTAATTATTATAAGGCATGTACTGACGCTGTGGTTCAAAAATCAAAACAGGCAGCAATGGAAGAAGCCCCTGTTCGTATTTAAGTTTTTAACCCCTAGACACTATTCAGGGATGTGCATGCTGCCAAGGAGCTAAGGAAACCATATGTTGTTGTATTTGTTGGAGTTAATGTTGTTGGAAAATCTACTAATCTTGCTAAGGTGAAGGAGAATAATATTTATTGGGCTTTTTCAACTGTTCAAATTAATTGACAAGAAGTCAATTTGTATCACTTTAATGTTCATTGAGCTTGTGCTAATTTGTGCTATTTAATATTAATTTTTTTTGTTCAAATTAATCGGCAAGAAGTCAATTTCTGTTGTGTGTGATCTCGGGAATATGCAGGTCAAAATCTTGTATGGTCTAATCTCCATTTCTATCTGCTGATATTCATAAATTGCTCTCTTCGTTTAGCTTTTTAGATATTTTTGCTTCACCAAAAGGGGAATCAATGAAGACGATCGATATATCTATATAAAGTTTTTTGTTATTCTTATATAATAGATATTTGTCTCTAAAATTTAAAATTTTTAGATCCGTCACTACACAAAGTTAAATGCTTTTCTTGATTTTTTTGGAAGGAAATTTTTTGACCAAAAATTGTCTAGATCTAATATTGTATTTATTTTTGTTAAGATGCAAGAGAAGCATAAGTTCATGAATGTGATTAAAGTGAATGGAAAATAGCGAAAATGCAAAAAAATTCCTGCTGATTTGGGATTTATCATTTTGTATGTCCAAAAAAACACATTTTTTTAATAAAAAAAAGCCTCCAAATTCCAAAACCAATTTAGAGTTTTACTCCTTAGTCCTTGGTCCTTGGTAAATCAGTGGCAGAAGACATAACATGCTACTTCGTACGATTGGTTTTTGTGGGACAACAGCTGCAGCCGCCAGTGTTCCACTTTTCATTACTAGCACTTACCTTAACCGTGTGCTACCACCTTTTTCTTCAATACCGCTTTCAAATTCCAAACCATTATTATTCCCTTCACCTTCTTCTTCTACTTCTTCTTCTTCTTCTTCATCATCATCAAATTCAATTCAAGTGAAGCACCACCACCACTCAGCAATGGTGACTCTTCTTGTTGCTACAACCTCCGACCCTGCTTCCATCAACCCTGCCAATGCCCTCTTGGCCATGCCAGCTTGGCAACCAGGTCCCCATCTGCAGGTTCAATTATCAATACTTCATTTTCAAATTGATTCTGATAGATATGATAGTAAATCAATTTGAGGTATTTCATGTTTCGAGAACTGAATTAACAACTGTTTTGACTATTAACCGTTTTCTACTGTAGATATCATTGAGTTAGTTAGATATTAGTTAGTAATGTTTCTTATAATTAGTAAAAATTCATTTCTAGGTTGTTTTCTATGAATTATTTATTCTGATCTAATGGATTGCAACACCTTTGATTCTTTATTATAGGATGATATGAAGAGTTTCTGTAATGAAGGGGTGAGGGTTTTGCTTCATGGGAAGAGCATAGTGGTGGAGGATGACTTGGACAAGAGGTGGGAAGAGAAGACTGGTGAGGTTGTTGATGAGGTCATCTTCTTCAGCAAGCACACTGCTGTTTCTAACAAACCTGCCCTCACTGTTCATCCCATTGGTATTAATTTCTTGTCTTGATTGCCCTCTTCTTCTGTTCTTGCTTGGGATAGCAACTTGTATAGTTCTTTCATGTTTCTTTAATATGTTTTGTCTAGTTCTCAATTCTAGCTATGATAAGTGGACTTCTTTTTTTTTTTTTTTTGTTAGACATGAGTTAGATTAAGGGCTTTGTGTCCCCGGATGTATCTGTATTTTTATCCTAAGGCAATATCCAAATGCAACCTAAAAGTTGAAAGGGTGACTCTTTCACGAGGAAAATGTCCCCTTCGACCCTTAGTCGATATGAAATTTGGATGTAACGGATATAACAAACTTGATCTAATTTTTACACTTGTGTTGTGTTTCTTAATCAAGAAATGATAAGTAGATTTTTTCTTTTCAGACATGTGTTACCTTAAAATTTGAAAGGGTGAGTCTTCATGCCCTTGGTTGATTCAAGAATCGAATATAATGGATATAACGGACTTGATCTACTCTTTATCTTCTTTTTTATATTATGTGGAGTAAAAATGTGTGTGTCGATCATTTTTTGGTGGAACGTGTGCGCAGGAGTTCCTCATTTGCGCGAGGGTGATGTTCCACCGCAGGGTGGGAAACCGGGATGGGCTGCACTGCCGAATCCTCGGATAGGTCCTTGGCTTCGACTTTTGAAGAAATTGGCTCAAGCTCATAATCTGGTCCCTGAATTTGAGGTGTGTTTCCTTTTGAGCAATTGAAATTCAGAATGCCTTTCTTTAGAGCCTTTTGATTCTTTCCTGCATGTCAATTTTCACTACGAGAAATGAGCCTTTTTCCAATTATATTTCGAGCATTTCTTCTTAAATTTAGCACTTTTCAAAACTACATGCCTTCTTTCCCGTTGGACAAAAATGGCTTATTGTCAAATTGTGTTTTTGATAATGGGATTGTACTTTTCAAAAGCTATGCTATCAGAATTTGATATGTTTCCTCAATTTAGATTACTTTGGAGGCCACTCATCACGGGCCATTCACGAATAAGCCAACAATGTTTCTTGAGATTGGTGAGTGCTCTTTTCTTCCTCTTAGATCTGTTCTGAATTGATGGATTTGATATACCATATATCATAAGTACATTGCATAATCTATTATTAGGGTATAAATTCATTACTATTCCCCCAATGTTTGGTTTCCAAATCAAGACCGTCTTTCTTTATCTTGATGTTTAATCTCACATTCAATTCATATTCATCTTTCCCTTTTGCGAGTACTTGTTAGTCGTGTAGAAGGTTCCATCTTTCAAGTTTTTTGGGTGGGAGAAAAAAAAAACTGATGTTCAAAGAGAAATATAGGTGAAGCTTGTAATCATCAGTGTTATTGTAGTTTAATACTTGGTGGAGGAACATGATTTCGGGTTATTGGAATTGTTGACTGTCCTTAAGTTGGTCCTCAATTAACCATCTCTCACCTGTACCGATACCCTTTTATGTGTTGGAATCCTTTTTTTTTTTGGGTACAACGCTAATATCTTTTGGTTCTTTTAAGTAATTTGCGCCATCTCAACAGCATTCTCATGTTTCATTAGAAGCTGTTAGCTATGACTTTAGGGGGGAAAGGGGGGAAGATAAATACATTTGAATTTTGAATGAATAAATTAAGATGGTATAATTTCTCTCTCGGTGATTTGATGACGACTTGTAGAATACTTAGAAAAGTATCACTAAAGAGAGTAGACCTTAATACAAAATATACGAAATCACTAAGGAGTTATTTGATTTGGTTATGACTTGTGAAAACACTTTGTTGTTGAATAGCTTAATATAAACTGGTTTTCTTTTATGGTATAGGCAGTACCGAAGATTATTGGAAAAGACAGGATGCTGCTCAAGTAATGGCTCAGGTTGAATGGATTTGTGCTTTCTTCACTTTGCATCGATATGTAGAATTTTGCTTCTACGAAATTCCTTCGATAAGGAATTTTATCTCTTAACTATCTATACCTAAATAAATGGAGTAGGGTAGGAGCTGATTAGGAATAATATAGTTATTTTGTTTACTGAGATGATGGTGTTTGTGTTGTTGTAGTTAGTATGGGAAGGACTTGGACTCAGAGGAGGGACAGATGTCGGAAACTGGAGCAGGTAGAATGATGAAGCCAATTGCACTTTTGTTCCGTATTTGGTGTTTACATGAGGTCATGTGTAATGTGTTTTCAGATAGCATCATTCAGTCATTCTCACTCTGTTTCGCAAGATGGAAAATATGTTTAACTATAGTCTTCCAATTTTCACGCTCGACTTCGTGGACTATAATTTAGCATCTGCTCTTGATTTCTTTTAAAATTGTTCTAATGCTGCCGACATTGCATAATGCATCTTATGGAGTATAGTTCTTGAGAAAGATCATGTTTGTTTTCTTTAATGTAATATCTTCGTGCTGCAGTTTTCAAAATTTGTTCTAACTTCTAAGCTGAATCTATATCTCATGATCTTGTAGGGAGAATGATAAGAAGAAAGTCCTTCTTGGGATAGGTGGTGGACACTACACGCCTCGGCATATGGATGTAGTATTGTGAGCAGTCATTATCCTTGTAATTTAATTTTTCTCTCTGACTTTTGATAGACATTGTATCTTCTCGTTAATGCATGTTTTTGTGTAAAACAATATACAGGAGAGACGATGTTTGGGTGGGTCACCTCCTTTCCGGATATTCAATTCCGATGGAAGATCCGAACCAAGCGAAAGGAGAAGCAAATGCGGAGATTGGTGGAACTTGGAGACAGTCTATATTAGCTGCATATGAGGCCACTAGAGTTGCTTTCCCGGGTGGCGAAATTCTCGCACATCTCGACCACAAGTGAGCTTTACTAACCTTTATGCCTTTTGCATACAAAACAAAAACTCAATCTTGCTATCTTTCCTCGGACATCATGTTAGAATATCTCATAAAATAAGCTAAATGACTCATGTTATCTGTATCATATCATGGAACCGATTATCTATATCGTATGTGGAACCAATATCATAGATAATCGCTTAGGTAGCGTAGGGTAAGCGTCTTAAAATGAAAAACAAGGAGACATTGGGACTGTAGATTAATTTGCTTATTCCATTAGGATTAGTTAGTTTACAATTAGCATAAAAATATAGATTAATTACAATGCTTTCTTGCCTGGCTATGATATGGCTGATAGGCTTTACAGGCTTTACGCTTTGGCGATTCCTTGTTGCTCAAGTTAGTATTGACCCTAAAAACTGCTTTGTTTCAGGAGTTTCAAGAGCTGGCAGAAGAATGCTATAACAGCATTCCTTACTGAACAGAACATAAAAATTGGAAAGCCAACTAATTTTTACTGAGTATTGATTTTGAAGTGTGTTTCGGTGCGGCGACAGGTGCGCGCGAAGAATTTTTTGTAAGACCAGATTAGCCATTTGGTCAAGTCCATTTGAGATAATTGGGGTAAGTGAAATTTGAGGCAAAATGGTAGATAAATTCTAATTTACAATGAAAAACAGAGCAGAATATTGTTTATACAAGTCAAACACTAGGGATCCTTAGCATTTATGCAATGTAATGCTTGCAAAATTTATTTTGCAGAAATTGTTTTCCCTACACTTGTAATGAATTACTGAACAGGAAGGAGAATAAAAAAAAAAACAGGTTTTGAAAATTATGATAAAAAATGATTTGGCTTTTCATATCATTGTTGTGTATTATTTTAAGAGGCATTCTTTGATTTCTTTCTGTCATGGAGTAAGAAAGAGAAAAGAAACAAGAGAAAAAACAATAAATTGGTGATAGATATAGTAATGGAAGAAGAAACTATTTTACATTATAGACAAAACAAGATTTTTTCTTATTTTAATATATGCTTGATGCTGATGACTGATTTTTCCAGAATGTTTAAGATGTTTCTGGCAAAAAAAGATTGTTTTCGGAACTCAAAATTGTGTTTTAAAAATGGGTTGTATTTTTTTTTGATGTTTTATATTTTTAAGGTTTAAAAAAAAGGTAAAAATAATAAATTTTGTTCTTTGTTTTGACCTTTTGGTTTTTCTTTACAAAATTCTAAAAATAAAAATACAAATTAAATACACCATTATTTCTTAATTTTTTTTTTAAGTTAAATATTATTGAGTAGTTTCTTTTGGAGCATACAAACTCATATGGTATTAACGGATTTAAATTTTTTAAATTTTGAATTTCACTTTAGAGTCTTAAGTTAATCTCTTACCATTTATTTCATAAGTAGGATAAAAAAAAATATGAGAAAAAAACTATTCAAAGGTGAAAAATCACAAGTGAAAATTTAAAATTTAAAAAATCCAAATTCGGTATTAACATAGGTCATGTGTCTTATTCAAGAACAAATGCTAATGTGTTCCAATTAATTTTCAGAATGTAATACTCACTATAAAATGACATGCTATCAGTCTCAGAGATAATAAATAAAGTAATGAGTAAGGAGTATTCGGCTTTTTTTTTTTTTACAGTAATGAGTATTCGTTTTTTTTTTTTTTTTGACATTAAAAAATAATTAATTTAATTAACAGATTATCCATTTAAATCTTAATCATTCAAATAAAACATAACAAAGCAAAGCATTAAAATTATCTAATTAATAAAGAGAAGACAAATGAACCAATTTAATATCTAAAGAGGAGAAAGATCATTTATCTGAAATGACATTTTTAAATAAGTGACCTACTATATACATGGCTTCTTTTCTGAAACACAAAAAATAAGGATTTATACAAAATCATTACCTAACTCAGGGTCATGAAAACGGTGCTTATGTTTTTTGCACCATTGCACTTTTAACTATAATAATGCATGTGCTTTAGCTTTGGTAACAGCAAGAGTTTCCATGAATGATGCTTTGGTGTAGCTGCATGTCTCTTGAATTATATTTTATTTTTTTGTGACGGTTACTCATGTGAAAGTAGGGTTGTAAGTAATCGAATTGGATCGAAAATTAATGCAAAATCTAATTGAAATTTGCTACAACTGAGCTTAAAATCGAAAAAATTGATTTTTTTTTTTTTTGTTCAGTTCAATTGTAGCATAAACAGCAAATTGATTGGTTGATGTTATACATAAATTGAATTGGTTGGTTCAGTTGGTTTTCAACCCAAAATCGAATTAATCACATTTTTGTATAAAATTATTTTTATGTGAAGATAATAACTAAAATATTTATATATAATATATTAAATAATTTAGTAAAATATGTCAAATTATTTAACATTTTTCAATTATCATTAAGAATCTGACTAATCCGACCTAATTTTGCAGAAATATCGTAATGAAAATTTTTTCATATCCAATGTTTAAAATTGAAACGTCTAATTAAGAGATCAAGTCACAGTCTTCATTGGTGTACGTCTCTTGAATTTGACAAGGAAACATGTGATCTTAGTTTATAAATTTGAAACAATTCCCAGTTCCCACTACATATACAAACCACAAGACAAAAACCCTAACTATTATTTTCTTGGCTTGCATCAATGTCGGTCAACTGGGGTGATTTCTTCGAGGGTTCAATTCAACAATAATATGTATAATCTTTACCATATAAATATTTGGAACCATTGGGAGTATAATACAGAATTTAACAAGTTTTCAACACTTTTTTTTGTATTTTGATTGCATACATAATTAAATACATGTATAAATAGAGCTTTTAACACATTAATACTTTTCAACATTCAAGTTGAAAAGTTTCTGTATTTTATTTGAAACACAAAATTATATAATTTTTTGTTTGGAAAAAGAATAGGATAAAATACTTTATTAGTCTCTAATATTTAGGTTAATTTCTAATTTTGATCCTATAGTTTAAAACATTATATTTTTATTTCGAATATTCTCTTATCAAAATTAAATTTTTTTTTTAAAAATTATTGTTTTTTATTATTATCTTTTTCTTTCTCTTATTCCTTTACATTTTTACCTTTAAATTACTATCATTACTATTATCACCACTATCATTATGATTGTTGTCGTTATTCAGAAGAAGAGATGATAATGAAAAAAATAGTAATTTTGGAAGAAAGAATAATGTTATCAAAGAATTAAAATAGGATAAAATAAAATAAAAAAATAAAAAATAAAATATTATAAATATTAAAGATAAAATTAAAATTTAGCACAATATTAAAAATTAAAATAATTATCCAACTATATCTATAACAGTATATTTACATTAGAAATATACACATATATGTACAAAATTAGATATTAATAATTCTTTTAAAAAATACTATATGTGCACCAAAATTATCCACCATCTATTTGTGTATAAATATATTTACAGTTTAACTTATTTTTATGTGTATTTTATATTATTAACTGATTGTAATGACTGATTTTAGTATACACATAACTTAGTTGTATGTTTTTTAGTGCCTAATGTAAAGTTGTAAACTAATCTTGGTTATTATATTAGAAAAAAAAAAAAAAAAAGAAACCAAGGGCCCTATTAATGTTCTTTTACTTGTTTCGGAGCTCTTCACTTTTTGGAGTGTTTGGTCTCTCTTCTCATGTTAATGCTATTTCTCAAGCTTGAATAGAGTAATTAAGAGTAAAAATGGTGCTCATAACCATCATTACTTTGCTAAGCATAATTTTCATCTCTTATATGCTACCACATTCTTCTGCTTCTTTTCCATCAACTACTCAATTTCAACCTTCATTCCAACATCAAGGTACGCAATAATAATAACAATAATAATATTAATTAATTAATATGTAAATCTTTTTTTTTATTCTTGTATATATATATGAGTAATCCAATAAATAATTATCATTTCTTATCATCCTTTTGATTAGCCAATAATGCACACAGTAATCACCCAAGGCTGGTAAGAAAGTTAATAAGGGCTACTGAGAAGGTACTTCCTAATTATTTATAAGCATCTATATATATAAATATAATAATTAATTCTTCTTCTTCATCATATTTGACTATTCATCAGCATTATTTTTACGTTTATATATGTTGTTTAAGGGACATAATGAAGATAGAGACTTCATTGCATCACAATACAATAAGCAGAAGGGTTACCTTTCAGGTAATAATTATTAATTTAATTAAGAAGTTAATTTTTTCAGTTAATTTTTTTTATCGTGAATTCTAAATTTTAAATGTTAAACTTTAAATTATATGTCCTAAATTTTATAATAAACCCTCAATTCTAATTTTAAATCCTAAATTTCCAAAATGTGAAAGTTAAAAAAAATAATTTAATAATAAAATATTAGTTAATATTAACTAATTAAACATTAATTCGCTGTACTTATTCAATAGTTATTAAATTACCGATCAATATCTAATGATTAATTATATACACTCGTTAAGGTTAATACCAAAGAAAATTTTTAAACTAGTAACAAATTCAATGTTGTTGAAATTATGAATAATTTCAAGTGTGATAATAAATTGTTACAAACGATTAAAAATGGATTAATATACTTTTATTAAATTTTGTGAAGGTCTTATGGCCTCAATTATGTTTACTACTATTGTTGTCCAAATTAAAGTTTGACTCGTTGTATTTATTGCCTCTTCACACTACGAAAAAAAGTGGCAGGTAATGGGTTTTAGCGGCGGTTTCAAAAAAACGTTGTTAAATAAAAATGGCAATGTTTGACGCAACAAAAAAGAGAAGGTTTCCAATAGTTTGTTATTTTAGTAGTTACTATAAATCATCGCTAAGGGTTTTACCCCTCTTTTTCTTGGAACGGATTATCAACTGCTGCTATCCGTTCTCTGATAGTTAAAAAACGTCGGTATCTACCAGAAGTAATGTAGTGTCATTTAACTTATTTCTATAATTAATTAAGTTATTAAGATATTTTGATGCATGATACTTGAAATTTCAACATGCATGTATAGCTCACAAAACTTCATCTTAATAATTAGTGAACCTTTTAGAATTATTCATGCATCAAATAAGGTAATTGCTTTTGTTACTTTGGTTATGATGATATTCATTTTTTCTTTGTCAAATTCTTCCCTTTTTTTGTTATCAACATTATTTAATTTATAGAGAAGAGAACTCTTTATTTGTGTGAATTATACTCTTAGTTTGTTTAGTTCACCTTCCAAAATACACTTCTAAATTTGATAATAATTGAAACTCATCAACATAATATATTTTTGATAATATAAAAAAAAATTACACAGACATGCAATTTTATATTATTACATTATTAAAAATAATTAATTTTTAAATTTATTATTTAAAAAGTTATTTAAATTCATGAATTTAATTAGATAAAATCATTTATACTGCTAATACATTAAAATTAAATTCTTTAAAATATATATAAATAAAGATGATTCCAACTAGAGATGTATAATTATACATGCAAGATCCTTTAATAAAACTCATTCTTTTTCAATGAATATGCAACTTTTTTTTTTCAGGGAAAGTACAACATAGGAAGAAAAATATGGTGGCCGGAAAGAAGGAGACAAAAGAAGAAAAATATGATGGAGAAGACCCTTCACAATATTTTGCTAAGGATTATTCCCATGTTGGAGGGAGACGTCCCATACACAATAAGAATTTGCCAATTGGTCCCTAGAATGGCATCATTGTGATATTGGTTAGAAGATAGTTAGATATATGTTCTTACTATTTCGTATTACAAAAATACTATTAGTACATTAAAATTAGTCAATAAAATTAGTCATTAATATATTTGTGTATAAATATATGTATGCTTTAAAAAATTTGACCACCAATCAGATGGTCCGATTTGTGTGGTAATAAGAATTTGAATTTCGGCTTACCATCCGATTTTTATATATATCAAGTTTTTTTTTTATTTTGCGAAAATCAAATCCGATGTTCCGAGTTAATTATTTTATCATTTTTTTGAATCAGTTAAAACTAATCGCTGGGTCCGATATATATAAGTGTGTGTAAGTCGTAAATCACTTCTCATATCTCCTCTTGTTCTTCTTGTTCTGCTTGTTCTTCTTCTTTCCTTAGCTCTTATATCTCTCTTCTTTCGTATGAACTAAAAAAATTTGATAGTGAAGTTTCTATTTATGCGAATGAAGAAATGAATGATAGAGTCCTTTTAAAAGTATATTATTTTGGTCAGATTTTGTTACAAACATCTGAAGGAGTAAAATTTACTTGTAAAAATCCGTTAAATGTTGTTATTTCCTTCACAGTCTCATTTGAAGAGCTTAAATGTGTGATTTGTGAGAAGATATATTCTGAGATTTCAAGGAAAATATCATGTATTTTATACAGATATCCCATACTAGTATTTGGTGGATTCGTTCAGTTTCAAACCAAATATATAACTGACGAAGTGAGTATGCAAGAGATATTTTCAATGTATATAGAAAGTCGCGCTCAGATCTTGTTCATCATGTTGTCATTGAATTCGAAAAATCTGAGGCCGACTGAAATATTAAACTAGAAGATTACAAGAGTGATAGTGAGGAAGAGTTCGAAAGCAATTATGAAGTTGTTGGTCCAGACGGAGATGAAGATCAAACTGACGGCACTATGGCTCTAAATGTGACAGACGTGGCAAATGCACTCGCAAATGAAGTGCTGTTTGAGGAGCCATCTTTCATGCAAGTTTTGGATTTGGAAGCCATGCATGCTCCGGAGTTTCCGGAATATATGAGTACAGATACCACCACAAAAAAAAAGGTCTATGGTCACGGTGAAAAACCGTGACCATAGCTAGTGAAAAGGGTGACCATAGGTCTATGGTCACGGTTTTTGACCTATGGTCACGGTTTTTCTGCCGTGGCCTATTCTCTCGTGGCTATAGACCTATGGTCACGGTTTTTTTATCTATAGTCACGGTTTCTATGGCCACGGTTGTAATGTTCAAATTCTGGCACTTTAGGCCACGTTTTTTTACCGTGACCATAGGTTAATCTATGGTCACGCGATAAAACCGTGACCATAGCCCATCTATGGTCACGGTTTTGGCCGTGACCATAGTCTCTATGGTCACCCCTTCCCAAAACCGTGACCATAGATAAGGCTATGGTCACGGTTTTGGCCGTGACCATAGCCTCTATGGTCACTCCACCCAAAACCGTGATCATAGCCATATCTATGGTCACGGTTTTGACCGTGACCATAGCCTCTATGGTCACCCCTTCCCAAAACCGTGACCATAGCCATATCTATGGTCACGGTTTTGGCCGTGACCATAGCCTCTATGGTCACTCAACCAAAAACCGTGACCATAGCCTTATCTATGGTCACGGTTTTGGCCGTGACCATAGCCTCTATGGTCACTCTACCTAAAACCGTGACCATAGCCTTATTTATGGTCACAGTTTTGGCCGTGACCATAGCCTCTATGGTCACCCCACATGAAAACCGTGACCATAGCCTTATCTATGGTCACGGTTTTTTACCGTGACCATAGCCTCTATGGTCACCCCACATGAAAACCGTGACCATAGCCTTATCTATGGTCACGGTTTTTCACCGTGGCCATAGCTTATCTATGGTCACCCCTCCTTAAAACGGTGGCCATAACTTATCTATGGTAACCTGTTTTATTTTATAATTTTTTTTAAAGCATAATCACATTCCAAAATGATGATAATCACAAAATAAATCTAAGAATGAGAAATTCAATAAATGTAAATCATAAAAGTTTCATTAAAAAGTAGATATCCATTACAACACTAATCAAAAGAGAGTGTAATTTATCCATTACATGTATTATCGAATAAAATCTCTTATCAAAATGTAAAGAAGACATCAAAATAATACATTTAGATAACCAAAATCATTATAAGACCCATCCCATCTTATATTTGTATTGAACATATTTTCTTCACATCATATCCTCCTGCTAGCAAAAGAAATAAAGAAGTTAGAACAGAACAAAAATATTATTGATGATACATGCAGTGCAGTTGAGTAATGAATATGGAGCACAAGTTAAGTAAGTCAATCAGTATGAAAATTTCAACCACTAAATAACAAGGAGCATTTGCATGTGGTTTTGAGCCATTTGGTAATGTTTATATGTTTTTAATCTATCTTTGAGTGGAACTTCAACTCCCCTGTTGAAGTCGCTTAAAACTGAAAAAAATCCAGCACAAAGAAACAACCACAACCAAAATAAAAGCTTAAAAAACAAGGTAATACCGAAATACTATTATTAGCTTCCAACCCATCAAACAAATCAAGTAATCAACACCAGCGAAACAGAAAAACCAGATTGAGTGTGATAAACGATAGTCTCGAAAATCCAGTAGTACAATTCGGATATAATTCTTGACTTGCTTCATCTACGAGCTTATAAAATCTCTTCACATCTTCATTCAACCCATTGTTCTCCTCTTCAATATTTGTCATATTTCCGAATGCATCACGCAGTAACCCGTCAATATCATCAACGCCCCCTCGATCATCCATGTCACTGTTTACAACTGTTGGAATTACCGATTCTCCATGATTAATCCATCGTTTATAACCTTCGACAAACCCATAGCAAATAAGATGCTCATGTACGTCTTCTCGTTCACGCCAATAAGTGTTTCCACACTTTGCACAAGGACATTGGATTTCTTTTCCAACCGGTTTTCCAATTACGAAGGCAAACTCTAAAAAATTATTTACACCAACTATGTACTCGTTCTCAAATCTTGGTAAATCCATCCAATCTTTTGACAAAACATGATTAAACCTAAGAATGCAAATATCTGAACTTACTAAACATGATCTAATAAGTCAATTATAGAGACAATCTAGCTACCATATATCCGCTTACTACCCTAGTTAAATGTGCTATCAAATTATTATATATGGCAATTACGAGATAAACTTACTGCTTAGTTCCTTCATTTTGAGATGCCATATGAAGTTGTTATAAACGGTGCCGCAGCAACTTCTGTTGTCTTTACCAGTACGAAAAAATTATCCTGTACACAAAACAAAGTCAAAATAATCACCTCTAAATTAAATCAATCCAGTAGCATAACAAGATCACTAATCACTAATCACAAATCACAAATCACTTGTCATAAATTCAAAATTCAAAACACTCAGTGCCATAAGCCTATAACAAAACTGCAGCTTAACAAGTCACTAATCAACATTTTATTATTACTTTATTTATTTTGTGTAAACTATCTACTAGAGTGTGCATCTAAAAATATTTTCAAGCTTACAGAAATTTTAAAAGTTGAAAGTAATGCTAATATTAAGAATCGTTTTTTTTCTTTTTGGGTTTTGGAGAATAAAGTTATTTGTAAGAAGGCTATTATAAGAAATCTCCAATTTGAAGGCCATGTTATCCACGGTGACTGTGGCCTATCTACACAATATATATATATATATATATATATATATATATATATATATATATATATATATATATATATATATATATATATATATATATATATAAGAGGCTATTATAATAAGAGTTCTCCAATTTGAAGGCCATGTTATCCACGGTGACTGTGGCCAATTTACACAATATATATATATATATTTTTTTTTTCTTTTGCAGAACTTGGGTCTAGTGAACTTGGGTCTAGTGACCTGGATTCAAATTCAATTGTAGCCTTTGAAAAATAAAAAATCATTTAGTTGGAACTATGATATGGGCTTTATGCTAGAAATGTATCATTTAGTCTTAAGAATCAAACACAAAAATTAGTATTTTTATATTAAAGTCAATTTACAAGTATTTTTTTTTCATTCAAGTCACTCATGGAAGGGGTTCACTCAATGGACCATAATTGAAACCAAAAATATTGAAACTTAACTAAATGATCGTATGAACATAAATTTTTTATTCCTGCTCACTGTACAAATACATATGTAAACTACTATTGACAAGAGTTTAAATACAAGTAAGAATATCATTAGCTATTGATTTGAATATGGGAAAAATAAAAGTTCATTAACCATACATCTAACCTCCAATATTCCAGGGAAGCAAAAAGAGAGAAGATCCAGGCATTTAAGCGGCCACTTTTTTATGGAGGATAGAAAAATAAGACCTGAAAAAATTTGAATATGACTGTTAAAAGGTACTCAGAATCATAGATAGTTAAAGAAAAAAATTGGTATAAGATAAATTGAACTAGGATTGAGACATTGAACACATTGGTAGAAGGCTTGGTATAAGAGTTTAAATGCAAGCAAGAATTTGAATGCGTACGTCAGACCAGGGATCAAAAACAAATCTACAACTTGGATTTGGAACAAGGACAATAATGTTAAAGGAATAGGCAAATTAAAGGCTTGGTGAAGAACTTGCTACTAAATTTGACAAGTCTAAAAGCCACCCTGCTGCTTTGGCAAACCCAAGTATGGAGTGGCAAAATGGGAACTCTCAAAAGCTTGCTTATCAAGAGAATATTTACTCATGAAACGCAATTCCTTTACCTATATCTTCAAATTTTGCCAAGTATGTCTTAACATTATTATTCGAGTTTTATAATTAAGTTTCAAATCCATTACTAATTAATGAACTGAAATGCACCGAGATTCATGAAATCAGTAGCTCAAGGTGCCAAGAACCATGTGAAATCAGCACAACAGAAGGCTAATAGCAACAATTTTATTTCATATATGGCTCGTACCTAATGAGATTCGTGGAAGTGATTCGGGGAGCCTTGATTGCAGCACGTAAATCCCTCTTCGCAATCCAAAAAGAAGATTATCAGGAAAATAAATTAACAAAATCTAAAACGAAAAAGGGAAACGGCGTACCAAGCAGCAATGAGAACTGAGACACCGATGGAGACGCCGATGGCGACGACGGAAAAGGTGTAAGGAGAGATCTTAACGAGCGCAGTACCCCAAGAGCGGACGCCACGCCACTAACCTTCGACGAACGGAGAAGCCAAGGAAGATAAAGACGATGTCCTTAGAGCTTGGAACGGCGGCGGCGCCAACAAGCTTCGGACGGCGGCGACAATGGGGGCTAGGGTTATGAATTGGGGAAAGAAAGAAGGGGGGTTGTTTCAATTTCCTTAAGTTCACGCGGTTCTATTTCCTTCAGTTTTCCACTATAGCATAGCTTAAGAAAATGAGTTTATTTTAATTTTTTTAAATTAAGATAATAAAATTGATATATTATATATAATGAGCCTTATATTTTTATTTTTTACAAATTTATTTTATCTAACATACCAAGAATTAATTTATCATACGCATTTAAATAAACAAATAAAATTAACCACTCAAGTAATTTAAATTAATTACGATATGATGAATCTTTTATTTTAATATTCTACAATCATTTTAAAAAGTTTTAAATTATTTTTTAATTTAAAATTATTAATAGTATTCAACCTAATTTTATATTTATAAAATTAGATATAAAATTTTAATATTTAAAGTAAATTATATAAAATTATTATTAGTTTTTAATTATTAAAACTTTTTTATTTTAAAAAGAAAAAAATTTAAATTAATAAAAAATACTTAAAAATTTTACTTAATTAAAACTCAAATGATTAAAACTATGACTATAGACTCCTTTAGATCACTCCCAAAACCGTGACCATAAACCCTTTTAGGCCACCCTTCCGAAAAACTGTGACCATAGATCCTTTTTGGTCACTGTAAAAAACCGTGACCATAGACACCTTTAGGCTACCCCCCAAAACCGTGACCATAGACCCTTTTAGGCCACCCTTCCGAAAAACCGTGACCATAGACCCTTTTTGGTCACTGTAAATAACTGTGACCATAGACACCTTTAGGCCACCCTCCAAAACTGTGACCATAGACCCTTTTAGGCCACCCTTAAAATCGTGACCATAGACCGCTTTAGGTCACCCCCCAAAACCGTGACCATAGACCCTTTTAGGTCACCCTTTTTGAAAAACCGTGACCATAGACTCTTTTAGGCCACCCCCAAAAACCGTGACCATAGACACTTTTAGGCCACCCACCAAAATCGTGACCATAGACCCTTTTAGGCCACCCTCAAAACCGTGACCATAGACCCCTTTAGGTCACCCCCCAAAACCGTGACCATAGACCCTTTTAGGTCACCCCTTTTTAAAAACCGTGACCATAACCCCTTTTTGGTCACTGTAAAAAACCGTGACCATAGACCCCTTTAGGTCACCTCAAAAACCGTGACCATAGACCCTTTTAGGCCACCCCCCAAAACCGTGACCATAGACCCCTTTAGGCCACCCCCGAAAACCGTGACCATAGACCCTTTTAGGTTACCCTTTTTTGAAAAACCGTGACCATAATCTCCTTTTGGTCACTGTAAAAAACCGTGACCATAGACCCCTTTAGGTCACCCCTCAAAACCGTGACCATAGACCCTTTTAGGGCACCATTTTTTAAAAAATCGTGACCATAGGTACTCTATGGTCACCCTTTCCAAAAAAACCGTGACCATAGCTTTTTTTTTTGGTCACCCTAAAAAACCGTGACCATAGATGGTCTATGGTCACAGTTTTTTACCGTGACCAAAAAAATCGTGGCCATAGACCCAAAATATTGTAGTGTACGTAATTGCCTGTATTTATACGAAAGATTAGAATTTTGTAATAATTTATATTGAATAATGGACCAAATAGTTAAGTGATATGTGAAAATATACTCAATTAGCATTTGTTTATGCGTTTATTTAGTTAAATTTAAGATAATAATATTTTTAGTGAGTTATTGATTTAGTTAAATATTAATTAGTATTTATTAATCAATATTTATTTGTGTCTTTATTTTTTTTCTTAAGATTGAGTTAATAACCTGATGTAAAGTTTATTTATATTAGTATTAATGCAGTGAGTGTTGATTTACTTTTAATTTCGGTTATTAAATACTTGTGTATTAAATATTTATCGTATGGCTGTCGTCGTGGCAGAAATTTCTATTGTCGCAGATGGTGAATTTGCCGTGGAAATGGAATTTAGTTCCAGAAAAGTTGTTACTATGGCGATGAAAGATTATACCATCCGAAGATGTGTAGACTACCAGGTGTATGAGTCGGAGTCGTTGACATTGTATGCCAAATTTACACAGTATGGGTCAGAGTGTGATTGGATTATCAGGGTTAGCATGATCAACAGAAAGTACTGTTGTGTTATAATGAGATATAATGGTAGTCACACTTGTACCAGAGCCACCATTTCTCAAAATCATTTGAAGCTGGATTCGAACACAATTGCAAAAGCAATAACAGTAAGACTAAACCCAAAACAAATACTTCTTTAATGAAAACACATCTAGCCTTCTTGAATCTCATCCAATGACTTCGTAAAGTGAGCAAGAGTAAGAAATCTATAACGTCGGTCTCCATGGTTCTAGTTACGCCACCAAATATGATTTATTTCATTAACACAACTAAAACATAAATATGAAGATACGATGTAAGTAGATAATGTTACTTGTTTGTAAGCGAAAAAACTGCGGAGTTCCCTAGGAATCAGCGCAAAATACGGTAGACGGATCTAAGCCCAAGTTAGCAGAAGTGTTAGCGGGCCATCGATTTTCTTACAGTCAAAACAAGATGTCATGCATGGCGCCCTGTATAGGTGTTCTAGGCATGCCGATCCCCAGCCATACTGTCTGATACTGCCAAAGAATCACGAAAAAAAGACAGAAACTTTCAGTGCACAGATGCTCCAGACTTGTCTCCAAATAAGATCGTACCAAATAACAACATAATGTGGCACTTCACGTACCTCAGAATACTGTTTTCGTCAATCAACTGTAAACGTTCTTTTAAATCTCGAAGCCACGTCAATTTTATGCAGCTTCCTCTGTAGTTTGACTTTCTCGTTGCAATCCCAAATTAGTACAAACACTCAACTTCTAAGGTTTCAAAATTGCTCTTAATCATTCCTGTGACTGGAAGACCGTTCGTCGGAAGATCAAGAATTACAGTCACATCTTCCAGTGTCACAGCACACTCACCAACCGGAAGGTGAAAGGTGTGTGTGTCTGGATGCCACCTTTCAACTAGAGTATTTACCAGTGCTTACTGATATTGAACTATTCCAATATGAGAAACATGATAAAAACTAGTAAATTATAAATGTTTTTCTGCATTTTCATGGTATCGATCCGGAGGTAATGAGTGATTACATATCAAAATCCGTGAACTCTACAAACACATAACAAACTATTAGTCAAATCATTAATAATTACTAATTTACTACTAAAAATTAATATTTTTCTAATTAGAGTAACTAATTTATTAAACTAATGCAAAATTTTCTATTAATTAGCTAATTTAGTAACTACCATGTATCAATAAAGACAACTAAAACAAATAATTTTATTACATCCAATTTAGTACACAGTTCACTACACAAGACATATTAATTAAATTTACACAGCTATCATAAATAAAAACCAATTAAAATAAATAATTTTACTAAATCCAATTTACTAAACTCCCGAGTAATAATAATTTAACTTCTAAATTTAATTAATAATCCTACAAATTATTGCGAATGCTTTTTAATTTTTAAAAATTACGATATTATTATGCATATTAATTATTTTAGCCATACTGTTTCCTAAAGTAAACATTGAATTGTTTCTTACATAATTATTTATTTATGAGAAAAGGACAAATAGATCCCTGACCTTTTGTCCCGCAGACATTTTTGTCCCTAACCATTTGAAAATACTTTTAAATCCCTGACTTTCACAAAACTTAGACGAATGAGTCCCTCCGTCCAAATGCCTCCGTCAGACTCAACGAAAAAGTTTGACATGGCTCCCGTTCTAATGACCTGGCGTGACAGATTGACACATGGATTAATGACTGGAAGGGTACTTTCAAAAATTGGACAAATAAGTCCCTGAAACTAAAGCCTACTTTGTTTTGCGTTTGGCCCTAATCCTTAAACTAATTACTTTTCTTTGTGGAGGTTAGTGGTGAGGATCCCTATCTTAAATTGATGCAGATAGAATGGTGGTGTTGAGCTGATTTCTGGTTTGGATTCGAGTGACCCGATTGGTTTTGGAATGGATCCGGGTGCGATGATGAACAAGGGCTCGTTTGGGAATGGGGGAGGCAATACGGTGCCATTTAGCTTGGCGGAGATCTGGCTGTTCCCGCAGGCCGTCAACGCTGCTGGAGGCGGTGTCTTGGGACTCAGGAGGCTGCAGTTTGGCTTGGGACAGTTTGGAAATTTCATTGCCAGTCCCAACCGGGAACCTGGACTGGTTGCTTCAGAATAGAAGGCGGCCAGCGGTGGCAGTAGTGGTGGTAGTAGAAAGAGGCGTGAATCAGAGGAGGAATCCCCTAAGGGTATTTCCATCAGCAATGTTGCACCTAATGTCGTGGTAATTTTCATTATTGCCTCTGTTTATCCAATTATTACAACTAATTTACTGTGTCTCGAATTAATAAGAGAGAATTAAATGAAAAAAACATGTTCAATGCTAGTATTTTTTATCTCTGTTTCAGTTGAAATAATGAAAATGGATTTGCATATAGTTCATGTTATACTTTCTAGTTGCAATTTGTTTATGTAGTTTGAATTAATTGTAGTGAAAGTATTGTGAATTGAATTCATGTGTGAGTGTCTATGTGGTTTGGGCAGAATGATAGGGATGGAAAAGGCTTAAAGGAGGAGGAGGAGTGTTTGGGGGCAGGAATGAAAGCCGTGACGCGAAAGTTTAGGGAGGGCCAAATGCAAAACAATGCAGTTTTTAGGTTTAGTGACTTATTTATCCGATTTTCGAAAGTATCCTTCCAGTCATCAGTTTATGTGTCAATCCGTCACGTCAGGTCATCAGAACGGGAGCCACATCAGACTTTTTCGTCGGGTCTGACGGAGGCATTTGAACGGAGGGACTCATCCGTCCAAGTTTTGTGAAAGTCAGGGATTTAAAAATAATTTCAAATGGTCAGAGACGAAAATGTCCGTGAAACAAAAGGTCAGGACCTATTTATCCTTTTCTCTTTATTTATTTAGTCATATATAATTTACTGAAAAATAATTCCTATATCACTAATACAATTTCTAACTTACTATTAACAATAATAACTAATAGATAAATCCAATTCTTATTTAACTAATAATGTCCTACTTAATTATTAAAACCTCAACTACAATAATATATTTATGTCAGTTAAAAAACTAACAATAAACAAATAATTATTACCGAAAAATAAATATATTATATTTTACAAAATCTAATTATTAATCAAAATTTCCAATATTATTACAAAAAGTATACACCAATTTAGTTTATTTATTGTTACAAAAAATTATTATAATGTTAAAATTAATTATAAATTTTAATTAATTAATTATTATTGAGTTAAGAAATTAATAAATTTAATTAGTGATGACAAATATTATTTTTGAGCAAAATAAATAATTAGTGTTGATTAATTATAAGTGCATATTACTAATTATTTAATGTTGCAGGCCAAAACTCAATATTGCAACAACCTAATATAAAAGCAAGCAGCCCAAACTGATTGAAATCAAGAAACAAGGTTGGCGGGCTATAAAACAAGGAAAGCCCAAAGAAATCAAAGCAAGATAACTAATGGGCTGAATTTGAGTAGAACCCGATCCAAGCCCGAATTGATTTCAAATCCCTCTCACTGGCATTCACCAACTCAACGTTCTTCTCTTCTCTAATCATGTCAAATCACAAACTTAGAAAAGTAAGAAAGAGAAAGAGAAAGCTTCTTCCTTAAGGTGATCATCAAAGAAGTAAGAAAGAGAAAGTCCAAGCTTGAAACTCAGAAGTCTAATCACCCATTTCAAACCAAATCAAGTTTAGGTTAAAGATAACCCATTTCCTTTTACATGCAACACACTTTCTTCTCTTCATCTTCAACTCTCTGCCACTCCATTTCGGGTTATATGGAAAAGAGAATTTCTGTTCCTCACTACTGTGCATCAACGGTTGAGAATACGTCTTGGGGACCAAGTTGTGTTTCAATGGTCAAGATCTAGGTTTACCATTGAAGAAATCTTTTTTGATGTTAAAGTGGCTTTCGGTCAACCAAGGAAGGTCAGAAGCAAAGTTTCCATTATGAGGATTAATGGAAAAAAGTGAGACTGTGGGTTGGTGAAGCTCAAGACTCAAGGTATTGACCTTGGAAGAAGAACCCAGCAACATGCAAGGAGATAAAAGAGGTTTGCTGCTTATTCAGAAACTAAGGAGAGATAACCAGAGTATTGAGGTTTTGTTTCTGAGAAGTATTCTTTGAAAAGGTTCAACTAACTGGACAGTGTATCCTAATCAAAGGTGCATTCCGCCAGTATGAAGAACTGAATCAGAGGTTTGATGATCTGGTTTTCGCATAGCACAAAGGATGTTGATGAAGTCAATCTCCCTCATGTTTTACAGATTGTAATGTACTTTTCTATGTTTATCTTTCTGTAATTTTTTGTGAGAAAAGACATTGTGAGAAAGCTCAAGTAAAAGCCATGAGTGGAAAAAGGCTGAGTGATACACTTGAGAGAAAAGCCTAGAGTTACTTTCTGATTTCTTTAGGTTGGTTAAGTGTCTTGTATCTTGTACCTGTTAGGTATCCCTTTCTTAGTTGGGTTAGCACTAAGAGTGACTAGTTAGGTGTTAGCATAGCCAATGTCAAGTTAGGTTAGAACTTGAGTGTGAAATTAGTGTATGTAATACCTTTAACTATAGTGGAAATTCTTCCATTGTTGTGGAGGAGACTGGACGTAGGTTGCATAGCACAAGGCAACCGAACCAGGATATATGCTGGTGTTAGCTTTTCTCTTCTCTGCTATGTTCTATTTTCTGATATTCATGAGACAAAAATAAATTGTCTCATAAATTTCCGCTACTGAGTACAAACAGAATCAGAATTGAAAGTTTGATTTAAAAGGTCATAACAGCAACTTAAAAAGAAAGGCATAGATTCAACCCTCCTTTTCTAAGCCTACCACAACCTTCAATTATAATTTTTAAAATTATTACAAAATTTTTTTAAAATATTCTCTAACTAACTACATCTAAACATATATATTTCTATCTATTATTTAAACATATATTCTTAAATTTTTAATAATAATAATAATATTTCTGTCACATATATATGCCTAAATTCAATTTCTAACAACAATAATAAAAATTAAATTTCTAACAATAATAATTATAATTCTGAAATATAAAAAATTTAAAAAATAAACTTACATAATCAGAATGGCAGAAATAATTTACAATATGAAGTTCAGGACAATCAACATCTTTATATTTGTATTTCTTTGGCATTGTAATTTTTTTCATGCACCTAGAAAAAGAAGTTGCTAAACGATGAAGAAGAAGAAGAAGAGAGAATGGCTGCTGATGGATTGAAGGAGAAACTGATTTCGGAAGGATGGAATGGGTGCAGGAAGGGAGTATGTTGGGTTTAAGGGGCACCGTTATGGGGAGCTTGTCATGTGTGACACGTGGTGAAAATGGCACAACTCGGACCGTCCGTGAGGTCACCCTTAAATCGGACCGTCCGATTGGACAGCTTCAACTCGCACCATCTGATTTCTTCTCCCCTGACACCACACCCTGGTAAAGCACGCATGCACTCCATATTCACATCCTACTCTATCCCCCTCCATATGAAAATTAAAAAGCGTCTTGACCACTATACACTGAAAAAATAACTTTTTGCAAAACCATGTGGGGAGTTATAAAAAGGCCTTATGCCAGCATTTGTTTACATATTCAGATAGAGATACAAAATTATATTATTATGTTCAAAGACATTAAAATAGTATATTTTATATTTTTTTAATAAGAAGGTTCTTTCTAATAGGAAGCTACTTCTTATTAAAAAAGACATAGAGACATTAACAAGAGACACAATTATTTTTTTTATTGTTATTCTCATTAATTTTTTATAATTATGTTTTTTATTATTATATTTTTCTCTTCAAATTTTTTCTATGAAAAAAAAGTAAATTAAACTTTCATAATTTATTCTAATTTATTATCAAATAAATATAAAATACTAATTTTTATATCTCTATTTTTTTTGTGTCTTATTCTTAATATTTTATTTCGTACCAAAAATTAGAAGCCACCTGTAATCCTTTTTTTTGTCATACACTTGTAATCTCTTTAGTTCAAAAATTTTAAAAATAGAGATTAGGTCAACGGCCCAGCCCAATCAAATATTCTCTCATAAAAAAACGATAAAATTAAATTTTGAAACCGCCTTTAGGGAAAAAAAAAAAGAAGAGAAAACTCTCTTTCTTGTTTCTTCTTTCTTCTTTCTCTTCGCACCAAAAGCAACATCAGGACTTGGCGGTGGTGGCGACGGCGGCGAAAGTGACAACAGCCAACAGGAACGGCGGCGGAAAAATGTTTCTCAAATCAGTCCGTACACATGTAACCATTTGTCAATTTGAAAATTTAGGGTTTCATTTTGATAGCGTTTCTTGAGTTGTTTGATTATACTAACATAAGCTAGATTGATTGTGCTTGATGCAGATCGAAGTTTGCGTGATTGGACATGCTTAACAATAAGAACAAAAGCTTTTTCTCAATGAGCTGCGACGAGTTTATGGATCTTTCAAGAATATTGTGTTTGATGAGAATGCTCACACTTGAAGAAACTTGTGCCAGAGTATGATCAATTTTTTGTAACAAATTGATTACGTAAACCACTCTTTTCTCTGTCTAATTTTAGCTTTTAAATTATTTTGTGGAGAGGTTTCCTCAAGGTTCATTAGTTACTCATCATTTCTGTTAATTTAACTAGTCTTGTGTCTTGTGGTGGCTAATTGCAGTTATCAGTTTCTGTGATTCATTATTTTAGCCATGTCGGAAGCGTCGAAAAGTTTGGGTGGCCATGAAAGAGTAGGACCTGATTACTTTGGTTATTATTCTTCTGAAGTTGTTAATCTGTTGTCACAAGATGAGGATGCTTTGTCTGTTGCTACCGATGCGTCCGAGGTGCCTCAAAATAAGTGTGGAGAAGGAGAGAACAATGCAGTTGGCACCAATGGCAATTGTTCCGGGGAATTGTTCAGTGATGGCATTGGAGCTGGGCTTTCAGACCTGAAAAAGGACAGATTACGATCACTGCTCAGACAGAGTGTCACTACTCTTTCGTCCGAAGTTGATGAGGTATATCATGCAGCTTGAATCTGTTCTGGTTGTAATTAAAATAACTAAATAAGGCCCATTGATGATATGATATTACCAAGAATGTTCATCGCATAAGCTCTACAATTTTTCATATAGAAATTTAGATATTGACCAACAACATTGAATATTGATACAAAAACAATATTGATGCATGTTTTGAAGCTGCTTCAATCGATACATTGCATACCTGCTGAGTTGCTGTCTTGATTGTTTAAGGAGTTTGGGTATGTTACTGATTGTCAACCGAAAACGCAGGTGGTAGACCCTGTTTTTGCTATACATCAATTGCAATCTAAACAAAGAAGTAAAAAACAGACGCTGGATCATACAGCTGTTGCATCAAACAATGCTCAGCATATTCCTTGTAAAAAGTCAAAGATCTTATCACCGCCCTCTTCAGCTAGCCTCCATGAACAATTTAGTGATGTCAATCCCACATGCAGTACAGAGGTAAGAGGTATCATTTTCATTAAGATTCTAATTAACATGTGTCTGTAATTTAGTGTACTAATGTGCTCAAGTATTGCTAGAAACTAATTTTTTACTTCATCCCTTTTAACACTTAGGTGAATGATGATCTCCAGTTTCTATTAGAGAATGACAGTGTGGAGGTTCAGGAGATGGTGAAGAACTGTGCAAATGAACTGAATGGAACAGTAATTCTTGAAAATTCTGTGTCTAATATTGATCGTCTTCTTTTAGCTTTTAGATTTCTGTGTCAAAATCATTGCATTTGTCATTTGATGTTTGTATTATATATAGTGCATGCATGTAATGCATGTATCTAATTGGTGTTTATTGTTGACTTTTAGTTGGAATACATGGAAAAACAACTGGAGGTACTACTTGATGCTGTAACGTCGAAGTGCAGGTATGCTGTGATACTCTGTCAATATGTGAAGAATGCTGATTCTTGCATGCTTTATTATGTGTCCTGATAAGTTGACATTGGCATAATATTGCAATCAATCTTAATATAACAAGTGAGATAAATATATCAGTGGTGAACTTTTCTGCTGTTTCTTTCACGAATGCATTGTTGGCTTGAAATCTAAGTGTCCACCTTTCACCACCTTATCAATCCCAAATGTAAATTGGCATTGGATTTTGATAAATGGTGAACATACTTTACTCTGGAACTTGAGATTAAAGTCTCATGCATGGCCTTGAATGAGAACAGTAGTGAGGAATCCTCTTTCCACCTTTGATTCTTCACCTAAACAGAGCTTCTAGCCTATTTTGTAACTGCTATAATATCAAACTTATTTGTCCTTTGTGGTGGTTATGAACTATAGTCCCCCCTTCCCCCTCCAATATGAAAAAAAAAAATCTGCATAATTCTAAAACTTACAGGCCCATGACCCTTGGTGAGAGGCAACAGCTTCAGAGAATGATTCAGAAACTACCAGCAAAAAATCTTGACCGAATCGCTGAGATAATTTGTCGAAGTAGGCCTACAGAACAACCAAATTGTGAT
This sequence comes from Arachis hypogaea, assembly GCF_003086295.3. Taxonomy (NCBI): domain Eukaryota; kingdom Viridiplantae; phylum Streptophyta; class Magnoliopsida; order Fabales; family Fabaceae; genus Arachis; species Arachis hypogaea. The sequence continues at coordinate 10,166,127 of NC_092036.1, forward strand.
AAAATCTTTGTTGATCTGGAAAAAGAGGTACTACAATTGGGATTATGATATGATGATATATTTCTTGGTTCCATTGTTATATTGCTTAGTGACTTAGTGTAATTTGGGTTATGGATTATGATCATGATTTACATTATAAGTTGCTTATTATGTTATGTTACATATTCTGCAGGATAATGCTACACTTTGGAGACTGTATTATTATGTTGAAGCTGTTGAGAAAGCCAAAACACTCTCTTGCACTCAAGAGGTTTAGTTTTATAAGTGCTTTTTGAAAACTTGACCTCTAATTCTAGTTCATTAGAATTCAATATCAACATTAAGAAAATTCATTTGTGCTGAGTATATAGATTTTCATCTTTCTAATGTAGAGGGGGTTTGGTGATACCAAATGAAGTATCAACCATACTTTGTGCCCCAAATTGGAAGCATTTGACATTTAATTAGAATTTTTTTTGAGCCCCTCTTTCCCTATCTTGACATTTATATTTTGAAGAAATTAAATGCAAAAAATTCATTTACAAGATGGTTATGTACTTATGACTTTTTTTTTTTTTGGTCGGTAGTTATGTACTTATGACTTATGTGTCTATTTTTTTGGGTCAACTTATTTCTTGCTTCTTTTCTTTTTTGGGTCATGGTCACAAATGGGCCTACCATGTTCTGCTTTCTTGGGTCATGGATTCTCTTTCATGAAGACTGGGTTACTACTTTGACTCTAAAAGAGAGTTTAATTTACAGCCCAAAAAAGGGTTAACTAAAAGACCGATAAGAAAAACAGAGGTCAATTTAATACTACCAATGCATTAGGCTTTCTCAAAGATCAGATACTTGACCAACTCATCTGGGTTTTTTGGATTATCAATAGTTTAATTGTTGAAAATTATCTTTATTCATTTTAATCTTTGTGTATGAGTGACATTTTTGTATTTATATAACGGTGCAGATCAAAAAATAAATGTGACAGATATACTAACTAAATTCCGATATTAAATTAGATTGTCCTGTTATTATTACACTTCTGTTCTACCTGTTGTACAGTTATGACAGAAATTGTACCACTCCTATAAATCAAGGAACATGCGGTAAACAATGATTATGTGCTGATATTGTCATTTTTTAAATTTTGCAGGAACTGTTTGTATTTTTTGAGATTATTTTTTTGTTAATAGTATAAATTTTTGAGTATTATCTAAGTAGTCTATCTAAAAATTAAATAACTAAAATAAATGAATGATAGCGATATTTCTATTATAACAACTTGATTGGTTCTTAATAATATTTTTTAAACTTGTAATATTTCAACAACTAATTCTTTTACTATTAATTGATTCCATATGTATTAACAAAATACTCTTTCATTAGTGATTAAATTAAATCGGTCTGTTAACTACTAATTTATAAACTTACTGATTTGTTTTGTTACATTTTGAGATCTAAATTGCCAAAATAATAGTTGAAAAACCACTATAAATAAATAAATAGATTTAACTAATTTATGTTCTAAAAGCACATTTTAAAAATATAATAATAAAATTTTAAATATTTTTAATGTATTTAATACATTCAATACATAAAAATAATAATTTTATAAATTTTTTATAAAATTTTCTTTTATAATATACTTATGCCTTTTTAAGACATAAGTTAGCAAAAATTCTAAATAAATTACCCCAAATTCAGTGATTTGGAGGAAATTCCAAGGTTGTCAGGGTACTATAGGAATTTCACATGGCGCGAATCCATTGGCCATTAAGCTGTGCGCGCTCACAGGATTACTCAACGATGATCACTCTACGGGAATGGGCCCCAATAATTGCGATAAAGCGCCCCATTCATTCGCTGACATTGCTCCCTTTGACCGTGACACAATGACACGTCACTGTCCAATCCGTTTTCGCCACGTCATCATGTTAGACGGTTCTGATCTCTCCTTCCTTCAGGATCAACGGTATCTGATCTCATATTCTAGACTATTCTTCTCACGTTTGATCGTAGAGAGAGAAACCATGCAAGTAAAAAAGAGTGTACTTATTTTTTTTTCTTTTTTCTTAACTTAATAAATCTAGGTCAAGGAAAGAAAGAGTTGAGGAATGTAACAGATTCTTATTTAAGATTGGAATTTGAAAATAAAAAATATAAAAGTAGTGCCTTTTCTTAACAAAGTAAAATTTTAAAACTATGTCAATTAGCTTGCCATTTGTTAATAGTATAAATATACAAAAAAATATTTTTTCTATAAAAATCTACTATTTATATTTTAAATTATCACTATAAATATTTAATTACGTATCATTAAATATGAAGACTGTTTTTAAATTAGGGGATGTAAGAGAAGATTTAATTACATATCAATAAATGTGAAGATTGTTTATAAATTAGTAATTCTTTTACTAATATAAAATTTCACAATCCACAATTAAAATATGTTTTTGGCTTTTTACTTCTTAACCTGTTAAGCTTACTTAATTTAAGACAAGAATTCATATTCAATAATTAAGACCCCCATTAAATATTTACAGCACACGTGTCCGAATCCAATATGTCAGAAGAAAACATAAACAGTGCGTGTCTTTCATCACAGAAAAAAGAATGAGTAAGAGAGAGAGAATGAGGGTTAGTTTTAACCGTGGTTAGTTTTCGACCACGAGTCAATGATTCATGAACCCGTTTGAGTTAAAGAACGTTCTGAGCAACGAGGAACCAAAAATCAATGAATAGAAAAAGAAGAATAAAACCATTACTCACACGTAAATATAAAAAGAGAGAGAAAGGGTTTTCTTCTTTTTCTGAATTCATGTTGTGAATTTTAATCAAACCCTTCCTTCTCCTCCGAGTTAACTCGGAACGAGTCCTTTCCCCCTAATACACACACAACTCGCACTTCTTCTTCTTCTTCTCCTTCTCCTTCTTCTTCTTCTTCTTCTTCTTCTTCTTCCGATTCGATCCCCAAATGGCAACAACAATAATCATCATCATGTGGTAAATAATAATAATTTCTTCGCAGTTCTTTTTTTTCCCTTTCGATTTCTTCGATCCTTTTTTTTTCTCAGCTCAATTTTATGGTTTCGATTTTGGAAGCCTTCTTTTATTTAGCGTCAATTTTGTGTTTGTTCTTTTGAGTGTTTGATAAATCTTGCATCTTTTCCTTTTTTTCTTTAATATATCATTCAAATGCTTATCGGTTTTTTCAGGTTTGTTTTAATTTATTCATTTTTAAAAATAATTTATTAAATTTTAATGCTCGGGAGCTTGACAAAAGAGAAAAAAAAAAGCAAAAAATTTGTGCATGAAATGCTTAATTTTTTAACTTGTGATGATGAAAATGAATTTTAGGAAGCATGAATTTGCCGAGTCTGGATCTGTGTTTCTATGTTGGGAATTAGGATTTTGTGAATAGTTCCCATATAGGAGAACCGTGTGTGGCAATAGAAATAAGCAATCAAGAAGCCTTTGATATTAATATAAGCTCATTCATGTATGAACCAAGTTTGATTTTTCTGTTTGTAATATTTATTATGTTGTTATGAATTATGATGGAAAATATTGGTATTATTATCTGCAGATTTATTGTTCTTCCATGTGGGGATAATGATGATGGCTTCAATGTAGAAAACCAGCTAGAATCTATCTCCATTTTGTTCAACTCTGGATCTGTGCTGATATTTGGATCAAATTCCCTTCCAATTAATGATTGTTGGGGAACAAGAGATCCGTCCCTCAAAATCGCCGTTGGCTTTGGAGTTCTTGGCAACTACTGCGAGGGAAGAAGCTTTCTTCCATCGCCGCCAGCTCTGTCGCCGTCTGTGAAAACTGTCTGATCTCAGCCGTCAACCACGGTTCATGTCTAGTAAATTGGACAGCCCAATTCAAACCCAGATGGCTGTGGCAGTGATGAGGAGCCCTTTAAGCACGGAGTACCGTGGGGGGAACAAGAGCATTGAAGGAGAGAAGCAACCTGCTGGGAGGAGAAGGGTTTTTGTGCAAACCGATACCGGGTGTGTCTTGAGCATGGAATTGGATCGAGGTGACAATGCACATACTGTGAAGAGGAGGCTGCAGGTTGCCCTTAATGTGCCTACTGAACAGAGCTCACTAACATTTGGGGATTTGGTCTTGAAGAACGACCTTAGTGCTGTACGGAAGGATTCACCCCTTCTTCTCACAAGGAATCTTATTCATAGGAGCTCATCCACACCGTGCTTGTCACCTACCGGACGTGATATGCAGCAAAGGGACAAGAGTGGGATTATTGAGATATTGGGGCAGTCAAATCACCTTAATAGGATGAAAGATATGGTTAAAGACATTGTGAAGGCAATTAAGATGGGGGCAGATCCAATTCCTGTTCATAGTGGGCTTGGGGGTGCTTACTATTTCCTGAATAGCCGTGGTGAGAATGCAGCAATTGTGAAACCAACTGATGAGGAGCCTTTTGCCCCAAACAATCCGAAAGGTTTTGTTGGTAAAGCTCTTGGACAACCAGGTCTGAAGCGCTCGGTTCGGGTGGGGGAAACAGGGTTCAGGGAGGTTGCTGCTTATCTTCTTGACTATGAACATTTTGCAAATGTGCCTCCCACTGCCTTGGTGAAGATAACTCACTCAATTTTTAACGTCAATGATGGGGTCAATGGGAACAACACACAAAGGAAAAAGCTGGTTAGCAAGATTGCCTCTTTCCAGCAGTTCATACCTCATGACTATGATGCAAGCGACCACGGGACATCAAGCTTCCCAGTCGCTGCTGTGCACCGTATAGGGATATTAGACATTAGGATTCTTAACACAGATAGGCATGCTGGCAATTTGTTAGTTAGAAAGCTTGGGAGTTTTGATCAAGTAGATTTAATTCCCATTGATCATGGTCTTTGCCTACCAGAAGCTTTGGAGGATCCTTATTTTGAATGGATTCATTGGCCTCAGGCTTCAATTCCTTTCTCTGAGGACGAACTATCTTACATTGCGAAGCTGGATCCTGCTCAAGATTGTGACATGTTACGTGCTGAACTTCCCATGATCCGAGAGGCGTGTCTTCGGGTCTTAGTACTCTGCACCATTTTCCTCAAGGAAGCAGCTGCTTTTGGTCTGTGTCTTGCTGAAATTGGTGAGATGATGACTAGGGAATTTCGCAGTGGTGAGGAGGAACCCAGTGAGTTGGAGGTTGTTTGTTTGGAGGCAAGGAAGATGCTGGTGGAGAGGGAAGAACTGTCTCCCTCCCCGAGGACTGACTTGGGAGAAGACTACTTCCAGTTTGATATAGACTGTGATGAAGCTGGGTCTGATTTCAATCCAAAGATGGCCATGGATGATCCTTTAACAAGATCACCTAAACCCATTTTTGGGAATGGGTATGCTCGCAGCCCCCTCTCAAAACTGGATGAGAGCATTGAAGAGGGAGAAGAGGGCAGTGATGGCGAATATCCTGAAGGTCCTGCCAATCCTACCCATGATGGAAATATCCCACCCGTTTCAAAACTTTCTGTGTCACTGAAGAACACCATGCTAAGCGAGGCAAGCCAGAAACATCAGACATACTTTGGAGGGAAATCCGATACTGATGCCTATTTTGCAAATACATCATCTGGTCATAGGAGTGCCAATGAGCAGCTTCCTGCAAGCATAAGCTTTGTGAAGTTGGTTGATATGACTGAGGATGAATGGACTATGTTTCTGGAGAAGTTTGTAGATCTGCTGTATCCGGCATTTGCGAGGAGGAAATCCATAACCTTAGGTCAAAGACAGAGGCAGAGGCTTGGTACGTCGTGCCAGTTTTGAAGTTGAGCTTATATACTTTGTTCTGATAGAGAGTGACTATAGAATGAAGAATAAGGCTTTTATAGGTTTTCCGGGAATGAAGGGTTTGCTAGGATAGTGTTATGGTTTGATGATATATATGGATGAAGAGGATGAGTGTTTTTAGTGTTTGGGAGTGAGGGTAGGATGAAGAACTGATGTAAATATGCTTGGTATCAGCCAAGTGGTAGGCCAAGTAGAATTGCTTGTAGTTTGATCTTATGATTTCATTTCTTCTTTTCTCCAATCACTTTGTGTTGTCTGATAAATAATATGTAGGATTAAAATCTTGAAATGAAGCTTATGTATATAATGAAAAATGTCTTTCCCTTTTTGTTCTTAATTTGTTTGCTCCTTCAATCTACATTTATTCTCAGCTCTAAACTTAGATGCATAACTAGTGACTGGGATAAGGGGTCCTGATTTCCAGTTTCCATTTTCCCATGATTGTGTTACCAATTCATTTTAAGGATAAACTTTCCAGCGTTATTCTTATACATTTGTAATCAAATCTGCTTACTTATCCATTTTCTAGAGTTATGCCAAATACTACAGATTAAAAGAGTTTCTTGAAACATACAACTTTTAATTTGTGGACAATATTCTTTTTTTTTTTTTGGGTACCCGATAGGTCAGGGACTAATCTGTCGCGGATATGAGCTCTATTTAAGGGTATGCCGCTGGTTAATGGGTTGCTGCATGCACAAGGCGCGATTCGAACTCCTGACACTTGTTTAAGCGGACGAATGAACTGACTACTCGACTAACCCAAGTTGGTTAATTTGCGGAAAATATCTTTATTGATTCTAAAACTTAAATAAGGATGATTGTGCTTACCCAATAATAATACAGCTAATATGGAATCTTACTTTATTTTCCAAGAAAGTTTCATAAGACTCTTAATTTTTTATAAATCAATGCTAAACCTCACACATCCGTTATTGTGTAATTACTAACAATTGGTGTTCTCGATTATAAGCTATTTGATAATAGATTTAGTTTTGATATTTACGTATTAAATCTTTTGTTATATAGTTACATAAATGAACTCAGCCTGTTCTGTTAGATTTTTTATATTCAACGTAAAATTTTGTCTAATTTCAATAAGATGAATATAGAAACTAATATTGTATAATTAAAACATAACAAATTGAATGTCTTTGATAATAATAATAATAATAATAATAATAATAATAATAATAATGTGTATCCATCAATCCTAGGCAAGTTGTGTCAAAAATTTCAAAAGAATGATTCATTTTAGTCACTTTCTTATCTTAAAAGCACGTTTGATAAAGCCCCAATATAGGTGGGGTTGGAGGAATCATCAAATCACTAATTTGGACTTTGGACTCCAAATCCAAATCATCAAAACTGTGAATACTTTCTGTTTGCATTTGTTGTGTTCTGCTGCTTCCATGTAAGTCTAAACCGCCCAACACATATTATTGTCATCAAATATATGCTCTTTATTCATTCATCAATATGTTCGAATAATTAGTTTATTCATTCGTTTAAATAAATATTTAAAATTTGAATCTCATCTCATATTTGTAATAATTTATTAGTTAATAATAGATTATTAAATAATTTTTTTTATTTTATTTTTAAAAAAACCTTTATGTAAGTAGGTTTGATACAGGTCATTTAGGATTAAGTGACTAAGTCATATCTTCTTTGAGTATTTATAAGTATTGATAGTAAGAATTGAATTTATAAATTATAAAATTGAAAATAAAAAAGAGAAAGTTTAGGGAGCGAATACTTTTATTAAAATTTTGTCAATACTTAACCAGCAAAAGGAAAAATAAGTAATCTAACATCATTGGATATAATATCACACTATTAAAAATATTAATGATTTAATTAATGACTACAAATCACAAAACTTATTGATTTCCTAGCACTCCTCAATTAAAAAATACACCTTATTTAAAGATAAATAAAATGAGTTAACATAACATACATATTAATATCCAATACAAAAATATATGAACTAAATATTTCTTTATGCAATTAATTGGCTGTCATCAGCAATCTGATTTTTTTTCACTGAATAGTGACACAAAAATTTTGTTATTGCTAAGCAAAGATAAGTGTGGAAGCAAGTTTTATTTTCGATATTTTCTATGTTTGTGACTCATTATTTGCACTGTACTCTGTTAATTAATAATTCAGAAATGGACACTTTATTTAAAATCTTTAAATAATTGAACACTGACTAAGAAATAGTTGAGGAGGTAAACAATCTTAACCTTATATGAAGAAGATGATGTAAGTTCAACTTTTAATAAGTCAACTTTTGTGAAAATATTAACACTAACATTAATATATAAATAAAAAATTATTTTTGAAAATAATTTAGAAATATTATACTTATAGAAGTACAATTTGTACGGCTTAAATATTTAAATTTTCTATATTTTTAAATTCGTTTACAAATATGTTTTCACTTGGATATATTCTCAACGAAGTTGATCAAAGTAAAAAATAAAAGAAATAAAACGAAAAAAATGTAGCTAGCACATCATTATCAAGACTTAACAAATATATATTATTCAAGTTGGCAAAATATTTTTTTAAAAAAAGGGATAAACATACATAGAGATTTGGTGATGTATTCTTGATCACTGATCAGTGATCATCACATCATTTTAGTAAATCTTTTCTTTTTTTAATTGGTGGGCCGGCGATGATTTTTCATCATAGCTTATGTCCTTAGTTGGAACATTATTTTAATTATGTAAGAACAATATGTTTATAATTAATTGATATTGATATAAAAAAAACCAAAATGATGGTTATTTAATTCAGATAATAGGTAGAATACGCCAAACTTGGTTGCCTATATTATTTTTATATATTTCTATTGAGAGAGTGCTTTTATTAAAATTCTGGAGCACTTCCATCACTCCAATAATAATGAAATTTTATTATGAGAAGTGTAGTATTATAAACTTTAAAAATAAAAATAAACATAAATAAATAAAGATAAAGAATGGTGCATTTGGTTGGGTGCATTATTATTGTCTCCTAATAGATTGTATTTGTTTATGAGATAGTGTGATAGAAATACAGATATATAAAATCATATTTAGTATATAAAACATACATAAAAATATTAAAATTGTATATTTTGTATCTATTTTAATAAAAAAATACAAAAACATTAATAAAAAAAATTATTTTATTTTTATTTTTTATTATTTTTATTATTTTTATAATTATATTTTTTTCAAATTTTTAAATAAAAAATAAAAATAAATTAAACTTTTATAATTTATTTTAATTTACTACCAAATAAAATAAAAATATTAATTTTTATATATCTATTTTTTGTATTTTATTTTTAGTATTTCATTTTATAACTTTATATACATAGTTAGAATGATATATGAAATAACTACTCTAGTTGATACCACTAAATAGGATAAGATTATATATATATATATATTCAGTCTTTATTAGTTATGTATATTGTAAAGCTGCTAGGATTAACATTATAAAAACCAAAACTAATTTCAAGTGATTCGTAGTAATAAATATAACAAAGTACAATGTTATGTATTGAGTTTATGATTGTTATATATACACCAATAAGTGTTCGTGATATTTTAGTCATCAAAAATCTATTTAATCAAATAATCTTGTATGATATAACAAGTAAAGAAAAATTATTACAAGAGCAGCATCGATCAAGAATATGTTTTCTATAGTGTTTATGTGATGTAATCATTATTTTTTGAACTAATTTTTAAAATTGAATTAGATTTAACAATTAATTCCAATCAAATATGCATGGTATTAAAATTTATCCGATTCAACTTAATAGAATTACCCATTTTTTAAATTTCATATTTCAAACGTTCAACCTTCACCTTTTGAACTTGTTTTCTAGGGTTGATATTTGAGATACCATAATATAAAATTATATAAAAAAATGTCATTGAGAGTTAAAAGTTGTTCATACCCTGACCCAATATTATAGCTCGAGTCCAAATACACCAAAAGGTTCAGTCTAAAAATTGGCCTTCACCACCCACTGATCTCGTTAGAAGAAGTCGGATCCAACACAAAATCCACCTCAAAGAAGTCGGGCTCGAAAGATAGCTGGCAGATAACACTTATTCAAATAAGTAACTGCCCCTAAAATTTTTCAAACCACTTCTAGGAACCATATCTCAACTACCCTAAGATAAAAAGGACGGTTATCCACCTTAAAAGGTAGAACTACTCCAACGATGGTTATTGGATCATCACTATAAATACACTGATATCCCTCAGGTATCTCTAAGTTCCAATACTCTCAAAACCTGCTAAACCCTTTGCTGACTTAGGCATCAGAGTGTCTTTGTAGGTACCACCCCCCATTTTTTAAATTTCATATTTCAAACGTTCAACCTTCACCTTTTGAACTTGTTTTCTAGGGTTGATATTTGAGATACCATAATATAAAATTATATAAAAAAATGTCATTGAGAGTTAAAAGTTGTTCATACCCTGACCCAATATTATAGCTCGAGTCCAAATACACCAAAAGGTTCAGTCTAAAAATCGGCCTTCACCACCCACTGATCTCGTTAGAAGAAGTCGGATCCAACACAAAATCCACCTCAAAGAAGTCGGGCTCGAAAGATAGCTGGCAGATAACACTTATTCAAATAAGTAACTGCCCCTAAAATTTTCCAACCCACTTCTAGGAACCATATCTCAACTACCCTAAGATAAAAAGGACGGTTATCCACCTTAAAAGGTAGAACTACTCCAACGATGGTTATTGGATCACCACTATAAATACACTGATATCCCTCAGGTATCTCTAAGTTCCAATACTCTCAAAACCTGCTAAACCCTTTGCTGACTTAGGCATCAGAGTGTCTTTGTAGGTACCACCCCCCATTCCTTCATACACACAAGTCAGACGGCGGCTCTCAGACATAAACCAAGTCGAAGACCACCTCATCTCGACATTTGGACCAACCTTACAAGCCTAATCCATTAAGTTCAGGTTAACTACGTAACATTGGCGCCGTTGCCGAGAACCTGGAGACTAGCCCATGATGGCGGACAACTTAAACGAGGATAGAAACACAGCGTCCAATTCTGAGCAAGAGAATCAAGACACTGGTAACAATGATAGAGCCATAGTCACTCACTAAGGGGTGACTAATCAGCACAGAGAAGACACCTCAGGGGTAAAGGACCCAAAGGGAAACTTCTCTGAGGGTCACAAATCCGGAAAAGAGGGACAACCCCATGCAGCTGAATTAATGGTATTGTTCCATGGCCACCAAGGACAGCTGGAACAGCTAGAGCAAGAACTGGAACGACAGCGAGAGGCAGAGAGAAGCTTGAGGAGAGAGATCGAGCGACGAAAATAGCTCGAAGAAAAGCTCTTGAGATTAGAATCTAATCTCCGAGGTAGGAACTCTCGTAGCGATCGAGAAGATTCTCCCTTGGGAGGAGAATACCCGTTCAGTGAGGACATAATGAGGGCAAAAGTTCCAAGGAACTTCAAAAGTCCCGATATGGACCTATATGACGGGACTACCGACCCGAAGCATCACCTGAGCAATTTTAAAAGTCGGATGTACCTAGCCGATGCCTCTGATGCTACTCGCTGCAAAGCCTTCCCGACAACTCTGACGAAAGCAGCGATGAAGTGGTTCGATAGCCTCCCCCCAAGTCGGTCACCAGCTTCAACGACCTTTTGCGTAAGTTCCTTATGCGATTTTTGATCCAGAAGGATAAGTAAAGCACGCACCAAGTCTCCTGGGAGTAGAACAGGAGGCCAGAGAACCTTTGAGGGACTACATGGAAAGGTTCAAGAAAGCGTGCTTAGAAATTCAAGACCTGCCAACGAAGGCAGTGATTATGGGCCTAGTAAATGGACTTCGAGAAGGTCCCTTCTCCCATTCCATCTCAAAAAGGCACCCGACTTCTTTGAGTGATGTACTAGAAAGAGCAGAGAAGTACATCAACATGGAGAAAAATGCCAGGCTAAGAGAGCCGAGCTGGCGACTTGGAAATTCTCACTCTTCAAAGGAAAAGGAAAGGGAGCCCAGGAGATATCACTCCTACACTCCTCTACGAGTTTTCTTAGTCGATGTCTACAGAAAAATTTGTCACACTGAAAGGCTACCTCTCCCTAGGCCCATCAAGAACAAAATGGGGGGAAGCCGTAGCGAATACTGTGAGTACCATAAACTATACGGTCACTCAATGAATGATTGTTACGACCTGAAAAATGTGATAGAAAAGCTGGCCAGGGAAGGTCGGCTTGACAGATATCTCATGGAAAGGTCGGACCATCATGGCAAGAGGAAGCGATATGAGGAAGATCGAAGAGACCCACCACCACAGACCCCGAAAAGACATATACATATGATCTCGGGGGGTTCGCTGGGGGCGGTCTCACAAAGTCATCTCGCAAGAGACACTTGAAGGAAGTCTACCAAGTCGGGGGCGAAGTCCCCGACCTTCCAACCATCTCTTTCACTAAAGAAGATGGGTAAGGCATCGTTCCCGGACATAATGATCCGGTAGTGATCACTATGATCCTTGCCAACGCCCATCTACACAGAACCCTGTAGGATCAGAGGAGCTCGGCCGACATCCTGTTCAAACCAGCATTTGATAAGTTGGGATTGGATGAAAATGAATTAAGAGCTTACTCTGATACCCTATATGGGTTGGGAGATACACCAATAAAGCCACTAGGATTCATACCCCTACACACAACTTTCGAAAAGGGGATGAAATCCAAGACTCTGAGTATAGATTTCATAGTAGTCAATGTGGGTTCAACCTATAATGCTTTAATAGGCAGAACAACCCTAAATCGGCTCGGAGCAGTAGTGTCCACCCCCCACCTTTGCATGAAATTCCCAATGCCAGAGGGAATCGCAACCATCAGGGGAGACCAGAAACTGGTAAGAAAGTGCTACAACGAGAGCCTAAACCTGAGAGAAAAGGGCAAGGAGGTTCAAACCATTGAGCTCGGAGGAGTTCGAGCTAAGGAAGAGCTACGACCACAGCCCGGGGGAAAAATTGAAGGGGTACAGGTCGAAAAGGAGGAAGGAAAGAATAATAACATAGGAGCCAATCTGAAAGAAGATTTGAAGCAAAAGCTTACAAGGCTCCTACAAGAGAATTCCGACCTCTTTGCCTGGAAAGCCTCTGACATGCCAGGAATAGATCCTGAGCTCATGTCGCATAAACTGTCAGTGTACCCCGGATCGCGACCTAAGCAGCAAAGAAGATGGAAGCTCAGACGTGGACGGACCCAAGTGGTGGAAGAACAAGTACAAGGCCTCCTAGAAGCCGGCTTTATCAAAGAGGTCAAATATCTAACTTGGCTGGCAAATGTGGTGCTGGTCAAGAAGCAAAATGGCAAGTGGAGGATGTTTGTAGACTCCAGCTCGCGGTATCAATACTTGTCGTTCATGGACGCATACTCATGATATAACCAAATTCTGATGTACAAGCTGGATCAAGAAAAAACATCTTTCATCACGTCAAGAGCAAATTATTGCTATGTAGTTATGCCTTTTGGACTAAAAAATGCAGGAGCCACATATCAAAGGCTGATGAATAAGGTATTTTTACTTCACCTTGGGAATCTAATGGAGGTATACGTGGACGACATGTTAGTAAAAACCAACGACGAGACCAACCTCTTGACTGACCTCTCGCAAGTCTTCAACACCATTAGAATGCGTGGGATGAGGTTGAATCCCATAAAATGCACCTTCGCGGTAGAGGCTGGAAAATTTTTGAGATTTATGCTAACACAAAGGGGGATTGGATCCAACCCCAACAAGTGTAGAGCAGTCCTAGAAATGAAAAGTTCGACTTGCTTAAGGGAGGTCCAGCAATTAAACGTTCGACTTGCAACCCTTTCTAGGTTTTTGGCGGGATCAGCATTAAGATCCCTACCACTCTTCTCCCTACTAAGAAAAGGATGCCAGTTCGAATGGACTCCTGAATGCAAAGAAGCGTTCTAGGAGTTCAAAAGGTTTTTAAGCCAACCTTCGATTCTGACCCGACCTAAAATCAGGGAGGAACTCATCTTGTACTTGTCTGTAGCCGACAAAGCTGTAGCATCAGCTCTAATACGGGAAGATGAAGTCGGGCAACATCCTGTGTACTTCACCAGCAAGGTCCTACAAGGCCCCGAGTTAAGGTACCAAAAACTCGAGAAGTTTGCATATGCCTTAATAGTGGCCTCTCAAAGGCTACGGCCTTATTTCCAAGCCCATATAATAAAGGTCCGAACGAACCAGCCCATGAAGCAAATACTTCAAAAAATAGACATTACGGGCAAAATGGTTCAATGGGCCATAGAGCTGTTCGAGTTTGACCTTAGGTATGAAACTCGGATGGCAAACAAAGCTCAATGCTTCACCGACTTCGTAGCAGAATGTGCAGGAGACCAAGAGGAAGCCGCCACAGCATGGGAGCTATACGTGGATGGGTCCTCCAATAAGGTCGAAAGCGGTGCAGGCATAATATTGGTCAACCAAGAGGCAAATAAAAGTCTCTCTCAAATTTGAATTCCCGACTTCTAACAATCAGGCATAGTATGAAGCCTTGATTATCGGATTAAAGCTGGCAGAAGAAGTCGGCGCGACCAAAGTAGTCGTGTTCAGCAACCCTCAGGTGGTGACCTCCCAAATAAATGGAGAATATCAGGCTAAAGACTCCAATATAAAGAGGTACTTGGACAAAACCTTGGAACATCTTGGGCGGTTCTCGAAAATTAAGGTAAAATATATAACTCGGGTTCTCAACAGCAGAGCAGACGCCCTATCCAAGCTAGCAAGTACCAAGTTAGGAGGGAATAATAGAAGCCTGATCCAAGAAACTCTCCGTGAACCTTCAGTCACAAAAATATAGGGTAGACAGGATGTCTATGAAGTATCCGGATTGGACCTCGGATGGATGAATCCACTAATCGAATACATGAAATTTGACATCCTACCCAAAGAAGAAAAAGATGCCAAAAAATACGGAGGGAAATATAAAACTACACTTTGGTGAAAAATATCCTCTATAAAAGGGGAATATCCACACCATTATTAAAGTGCGTCCCGACCTCAAAGACAACGGAAGTCCTAGAGGAAGTCCACAATGGTATCTGCGAAAACCATCTCGGAGCAAGGTCTTTTGGCTAGGAAAGTCATACAAGCTGGGTTCTACTGGCTGATCTTGCAGAAAGATGCCACCGAGTTCGTAAAGAAGTGTCAGCCATGCCAAATGCATGCAAACTTCCACGTTGCTCCCACCGAGGAGTTCATTAGCATAACTTCTCCATGACCTTTTACAAAATGGGGATTGGACCTATTAGGACCCTTTACCCAAGCGCCTGGACAAGTGAAATATCTAATAGTGGGAGTAAACTACTTCATGAAGTGGATTGAAGCAGAACCATTAGCCACCATCACAGCCCAGAGAAGTCGGAAGTTCCTCTACAAGAATATTATCACAAGGTATGGAGTCCCTCACTCCATCACCACTGATAATGGAATTCAGTTCACTGACTCTATCTTTAGAAACCTGGTAGCCAGCATGCAGATCAAACATCAGTTCACCTCGGTAGAGCACTGATGAGCGGATAATTTATACGCTTTTTGGCATTGTTTTTATATAGTTTTTAGTATGATTTAGTTAGTTTTTAGTATATTTTTATTAGTTTTTAAGAAAAATTCACATTTCTACACTTTACTATGAGTTTGTGTATTTTTCTGTGATTTTAGGTATTTTCTGGCTGAAATTGAGGGACCTGAGCAAAAATCTGATTCAGAGGCAGACAAAGGACTGCTGATGTTGTTGGATTCTGACCTTCCTGCACTCGAAGTGGATTTTCTGGAGCTACAGAACTCCAAATGGTGCACTCTCAATTACGTTGGAAAGTAGACATCTAGGGCTTTCCAGAAATATATAATAGTCCATACTTTGCGCAATTTTTGATAACGTAAAATGGCGTCAAAATGCCAACTCTCTGCCCTTTTCTGGCGTCAAAACGCCAGAACTGGCATAAAAGTTGGAGTTAAACGCCCAAACTGGCATCAAAGCTGGTGTTTAACTCCAAGGAAGACCTCTACATGTGAAAGCTTCAATGCTCAGCCCAAGCACACACCAAGTGGGCCCGGAAGTGGATTTCTACATCATTTACCTATTTCTGTAAACCCTAGTAGCTAGTTTCATTATAAATAGAACTTTTTATTATTGTACAAGGGGTCTTTTTCCCTATTTTTGAATTCACATGTCATTTGGGGAGGCTGGCCACTCAGCTATGCCTTGACCTTGTTCTTATGTATTTTCAACGGTGGAGTTTCTACACACCATAGATTAAGGTGTGGAGCTTTGCTGTTCCTCAAGCATTAGTGCAATTACTACTGTTTTCTATTCAATTCATGCTTATTCTTATTCTAAGATATTCACTGCACTTCAACATGATGAATGTGATGATCTGTGACACTCATCACTATTCTCAACCTATGAACGCGTGCCTGACAACCACTTCCGTTCTACCTTAGATCGAGCGTGTATCTCTTAGCCTCCATTCCGAAAGATCGGAATCTTCGTGGTATAAGCTAGAATTATTGGCGGCCATTCTTGAGATCCGGAAAGTCTAAACCTTGTCTGTGGTATTCCGAGTAGGATCTGGGATGGGATGACTATGACGAGCTTCAAACTCGCGAGTGTTGGGTGTAGTGACAGACGCAAAAGGATCACTGGATTCTATTCCAACATGATCGAGAACCGACAGATGATTAGCCGTGCGGTGACAGCACATTTTGGACCATTTTCACTGAGAGGACGGGAGGTAGCCAATGACGCCGGTGAAATCCAACATACAGCTTGCCATGGAAAGGAGTATGAAGGATTGGATGAAGGCAGTAGGAAAGCAGAGATTCAACAGGAACAAAATATCTCTATGCACTTATCTGAAATTCTCACCAATGAATTACATAAGTATCTCTATCTTTACTTTATGTTTTATTTATCTTTTTAATTATTAAAACTCCATAACCCATTTGAATCCGCCTGACTGAGATTTACAAGGTGACCATGGCTTGCTTCAAGCCGACAATCTCCGTGGGATCGACTCTTACTCACGTAAGGTTTATTACTTGGACGACCCAGTGCACTTGCTGGTTAGTTGTGCAAAGTTGTGAAAAAGAGTTGAGATTACAATTGTGCGTACCAAGTTGTTGGCGCCATTGTGTATCACAATTTCGTGCACCAAGTTTTTGGCGCCGTTGCCGGGGATTGTTCGAGTTTGGACAACTGACGGTTCATCTTGTTGCTCAGATTAGGTAATTTTCTTTTTGTTTTAACCATTATTTTATTTTCAAAAATCTTTCAAAAATTTTTCTTCTTTCTCGTTTTTCCAAAATAATTTTCGAAAAAATCTAAAAAAAATTCATAAAATCATAAAAACTCAAAAATATTTCATGGTTTTTGTTTGAATCTAGGGCCAAATTTTAAGTTTGGTGTCAATTGCATATTTGAATTGTCTTGCAATTTTCGAAACACATACATTGTGTTCTTGATGATCTTCAAGTCGTTCTTGATGAATTGCCTTGTTTGATCTTCATGATTTATCGATTTGCACTGCATGGTGTTCTACATATGCATTCTTGCATTCATATGGCCCAAACATGAGAAAGTTCTAAGTTTGGTGTCCTCCATGTTTTTTTTCATTAAGAAAACTGAATTCTTGATGTTCATCTTGATCTTCAAGATTGTTCTTGGTATTCATCTCGACGTTCATAATGTTCTTGCATATATCTTGTGTTTTGATCCAAGAATTATATGTTTTGACTCATTTTGTTGTTTTTTAAAATTGAAAACATATCTTCTTGAATAAAGAATTTAGCAAAATGAAGATCCAAGAACATAAAGCAGAGGAATTACAGAGAAAAAGATGGGCGTTCAAAACGCCCAATGAAGAAGGAAAACTGGCGTTTAAACGCCAGCCAGGGTACCTGGCTGGGCGTTTAAATGCCCAAACCATGCAGCAATTGGGCGTTAAACGCCCAAAACATGTAGCTCCTGGGCGTTTAATGCCAGGATGACACAAGGAGAGGAATTTTGTTTTCAAATCAAATCTTTTTCAAATCTTCATATTTTTTCAAAATCAAATCTTTTTCAAATCAAATATTTTCAATCATATCTTTTTCAAAATCATATCTTTTCAAACATATCTTTTTAAAAAAAAAATCAAATCTTTTTAATTTCCTTTTCAAATCTTTTTCAAAATAAATTTCAATCATATCTTTTCAAACATATCTTTTTCAAAATCGATTCCAAAATATTTTCTAACTTCTTATCTTTTCAAAATTGATTTTCAAATCTTTTTAACTAACTAATTGACTTTTTGTTTGTTTTACTATTTCTTATCTTTTTCAAAACCACAACCAATTTTTCAAAAATTTATTTTAAATTTTATTCTTTTTATTTTCGAAAATTCTTCCCCCTTTCTTATCTTTTTCTATTTAAACACTAACATTCATCCTTCATTGTCAATTCGAACTCCATCTCTCTTTGTGTGTTCAAATTCTTCCTTACCTACCTCATCCTTCCATTCTTGTTTTCCTCTGACACCTCAAGGAATTTCTATACTGTGACATAGAGGATTCCATATTTTCTTTGTTTTCTTCTCTTTCATATGAGAAGGAACAAAGATAAAGGCATACTTGTTGAAGCTGATCCTGAACCTGAAAGGACTCTGAAGAGGAAGCTAAGAGCAGCTAAAGCACAAAACTCTGAAGAGGATCTGGTGCACGAAATTGTGATCATCAATGGCGCCATCAACATGGTACGCTCAATTGCAATCTCAACTCTTTATCACAACTTCGCACAACTAACCAGCAAGTGCACTGGGTCGTCCAAGTAATAAACCTTACGCGAGTAAGGGTCGATCCCACGGAGATTGTTGGTAAGAAGCAAGCTATGGTCATCTTGTAAATCTCAGTCAGGCGGATTCAAATGGTTATGGAGGATTAATGATTAAAAGATGAATAAAACATAAAATAAAGATAGAGATACTTATGCAATTCATTGGTGAGAATTTCAGATAAGCGTATGGAGATGCTTTGTCCCTTCCGTCTCTCTGCTTTCCTACTGTCTTCATCCAATCCTTCTTACTCCTTTCCATGGCAAGCTGTATGTTGGGCATCACCATTGTCAATGGCTACAGTCCTGTCCTCTCAGTGAAAATGTTCAACGCGCTTTGTCACAGCACGGCTATTCATCTGTCGGTTCTCGATCATGTCGGAATAGAATCCAGTGATTCTTTTACGTCTGTCACTAACGCCCCACAATCACGAGTTTGAAGCTCGTCACAGTCATTCAATCCTTGAATCCTACTCAGAATACCACAGACAAGGTTTAGACCTCCGGATTCTCTTGAATGCCGCCATCAATTCTAGCTTATACCACGAAGATTCTGATTAAGGGATCCAAGAGATATCCACTCAATCTAAGGTAGAACGGATGTGGTTGTCAGGCACACGTTCATAGGTGAGAATGATGATGAGTGTCATGGATCATCACATTCATCAAGTTGAGGAACAAGTGATATCTTAGAACAAGAATAAGCTGAATTGAATAGAAGAACAATAGTAATTGCATTAATACTCGAGGTACAGCAGAGCTCTACACCTTAATCTATGGTGTGTAGAAACTCCACCGTTGAAAATTCATAAGTAATAATGGTGATCATTGGCTTCGGCCCCAGAGAGGGAACCAGAAGAACTAAGATGAAAATACAATAGCAAAAGGTCTTATTTATAGAGAACTAGTAACTTAGGGTTTACAAATATGAGTAAATGACGTAAAAATCTACTTCCGGGCCCACTTGGTGTGTGTTTGGGCTGAGCATTGAAGCTTTCATGTGTAGAGACTTTTCTTGGAGTTAAACGCCAGCTTTTGTGCCAGTTTGGGCGTTTAACTCCCATTCTTGTGCCAGTTCCGGCGTTTAACACCAGAATTCTTGAGCTGATTTAGAACGCCGGTTTAGGCCATCAAATCTCGGGCAAAGTATGGACTATTATACATTTCTGGAAAGCCCAGAATGTTTACTTTCCAACGCAATTGAGAGCGCGCCAATTGGGCTTCTGTAGCTCCATAAAAAATCCTCTTCGAGTGCATGGAGGTCAGAATCTAACAGCATCTGCAGTCCTTTTCAGCCTCTGAATCAGATTTTTGCTCAGGTCCCTCAATTTCAGCCAGAAAATACCTGAAATCACAGAAAAACACACAAACTCATAGTAAAGTCCAGAAATGTGAATTTTAACTAAAAACTAATAAAAATATAACAAAAACAAACTAAAACATACTAAAAACATACTAAAAACAATGCCAAAAAGCGTATAAATTATCCGCTCATCACAACACCAAACTTAAATTGTTGCTTGTCCCCAAGCAACTGAAAATCAAATAAGATAAAAAGAAGAGAATATGCAATGAATTCCAAAAACATCTATGAAGATCAGTATTAATTAGATGAGCGGGGCATTTAGCTTTTTGCCCCTGAACAGTTTTGGCATCTCACTCTATCCTTTGAAATTAAGAATGATTGGCTTCTATAGGAACTCAGAATCCATATAGTGTTATTGATTCTCCTAGTTAAGTATGATGATTCTTGAACACAGCTACTTTGTGAGTCTTGGTCGTGGCCCAAAGCACTCTGTCTTCCAGTATTACCACCGGATACGTACACGCCACAGACACATAACTGGGTGAACCTTTTCAGATTGTGACTCAGCTTTGCTAGAGTCCCCAATTAGAGGTGTCCAGGGTTCTTAAGCACACTCTTTTTGCCTTGGATCACGACTTTATTTTTACCCTTGCCTTTTGGCTTTTTTTTTCTTGCTTTCTCTCTCCTTTTTTTTTTTGCTTTTTCTTGCTTCAAGAATCATTTTTATGATTTTTCAGATCCTCAGTAACATGTCTCCTTTTTTCATCATTCTTTCAAGAGCCAACATTCATGAACAACAAATTCAAAAGACATATGCACTGTTCAAGCATACATTCAGAAGTCAAAGTATTGCCACCACATCAAAATAATTAATCTGTTATAAAATTCAAAATTCATGCAATTCTTCTCTTTTTCAATTAAGAACATTTTTCATTTAAGAAAGGTGATGGATTCATAGGATATTCATAACTTTAAGGCATAGACACTAAGACACTAATGATCATAAGTCACAAACATAGATAAACATAAGCATGAAAATTCGAAAAACAGAAAAATAAAGAACAAGGAGATTAAAGAACGGGTCCACCTTAGTGATGGCGGCTTGTTCTTCCTCTTGAAGATCTTATGGAGTGCTTGAGCTCCTTAATGTCTCTTCCTTGCCTTTGTTGCTCCTCTCTCATGATTCTTTGATCTTCTCTAATTTCATGGAGGAAGATGGAATGTTCTTGGTGCTCCACCCTTAGCTGTCCCATGTTGGAACTCAATTCTCCTAGGGAGGTGTTGATTTGATCCCAATAGTTTTGTGGAGGAAAGTGCATCCCTTGAGGCATCTCAGGGATTTCATGATGAGTGGGATCTCTTGTTTGCTCCATCATTTTCTTAGTGATGGGCTTGTCCTCATCAATGAGGATGTCTCCCTCTATGTTAACTCCAACTGAATTACAGAGGTGACAAATGAGATGAGGGAAGGCTAACCTTGCCAAGGTAGAGGACTTGTCTGCTACCTTATAAAGTTCTTGGGATATAACCTCATGAACTTCTAATTCCTCTCCAATCATGATGCTATGAATCATGATAGCCCGGTCTATAGTGACTTCGGACCAGTTGCTAGTGGGAATGATTGAGCGTTGGATAAACTCCAACCATCCCCTAGCCACGGGCTTGAGGTCATGCCTTCTCAGTTGGACCGGCTTCCCTCTTGAATCTCTCTTCCATTGAGCGCCCTATTCACAAATGTCTATGAGGACTTGGTCCAACCTTTGATCAAAGTTGACCCTTCTAGTGTAAGGGTGTTCATCTCCTTGTATCATGGGCAAGTTGAATGCCAACCTTACATTTTCCAGACTAAAATCTAAGCATTTCCCCCAAACTATTGTAAGCCAATTCTTTGGGTCCGGGTTCACACTTTGATCATGGTTCTTGGTGATCCATGCATTGGCATAGAACTCTTGAACCATTAAGATTCTGACTTGTTGAATGGGGTTGGTAAGAACTTTCCAACCTCTTCTTCGGATCTCATGTCGGATCTCCGGATATTTACTCTTTTTGAGTTTGAAAGGGACCTCGAGGATCATCTTTTTCATGGCCACAACTTCATAGAAGTGGTCTTGATGCACCCTTAAGATGAATCTCTCCATCTCCCATGACTCGAAGGTGGAAGCTTTTGCCTTCCCTGTCCTCTTTCTAGAGGTTTCTCCGGCCTTAGATGCCATAAATGGTTATGGAAAAACAAAAAGCAATGCTTTTACCACACCAAACTTAGAAGGTTTGCTCGTCCTCGAGCAAAAGAAGAAAGAAGAGAGTAGAAGAAGAAGAAATAGAGGAGATGGAGGTGGCTTTGTTTTTCGGCCAAGGGGGAGAAGTAGTGTGTAGGTTGTGTGAAAATAAAGGAGTGAAGATGGGTTTATATAGGGGTGGAGAGAGGGGTAAGGTTCGGCCATTATGGGTGGGTTTGGGAGGGAAAGTGGTTTGAATTTGAATGATGAGGTAGGTGGGGATTTATGAAGGATGGATGTGAGTGGTGAAGAGAATAGTGGGATTTGATAGGTGAGGGGTTTTTGGGGAAGAGGTGTTGAGGTGATTGGTAAATGGGTGAAGAAGAGAGAGAGTGGTGGGGTAGGTGGGGATCCTGTGGGGTCCACAGATCCTGAGGTGTCAAGGATAATTCATCCCTGCACCAAGTGGCGAGCAAAAATGCTCCTTCTGCCAATCCTGGCGTTAAACGCCGAGCTGGTGCCCATTTCTGGCGTTAAACGCTAGTCTGGTGCCCCTTTCTGGCGTTAAACGCCCAGAATGGTACCAGACTGGGCGTTAAACGCCCATTTGCTATCTTCACTGGCGTTTAAACGCCAGCAAGTTTTCCTCCAAGGTGTGCTGTTTTTCTTTCTGTTTTTTCTTTTTTCAATTGATTTTGTGACTTCCCATGATCATCAACCTATAGAAAATATAAAATAACAAAAGAAAAATAGATAAATATAACATTGGTTGCCTCCCAGCAAGCGCTTCTTTAATGTCATTAGCTTGACAGTGGGCCCTCATGGAGCCTCACAGATACTCAGAGCAATGTTGGAACCTCCCAACACCAAACTTAGAGTTTGACTGTGGGGGCTCTGTTTGACTCTGTTTTGAGAGAAGCTCTTCATGCTTCCTCTCCATGGTTACAGAGGGATATCCTTGAGCCTTAAACACAAAGGATTCTTCATTCACTTGAATGATCAATTCTCCTCTGTCAACATCAATCACAGCCTTTGCTGTGGCTAGGAAGGGTCTGCCAAGGATGATGGATTCATCCATGCACTTCCCAGTCTCTAGGACTATGAAATCAGCAGGGATGTAATGGTCTTCAATCTTTACCAGAACATCCTCTACAAGTCCATAAGCTTGTTTTCTTGAATTGTCTGCCATCTCTAGTGAGATTCTTGCAGCTTGTACCTCAAAGATCCCTAGCTTCTCCATTACAGAGAGAGGCATGAGGTTTATGCTTGACCCTATGTCACACAGA
The DNA here is from genome assembly GCF_003086295.3 of Arachis hypogaea. Lineage (NCBI taxonomy): Eukaryota > Viridiplantae > Streptophyta > Magnoliopsida > Fabales > Fabaceae > Arachis > Arachis hypogaea. The sequence goes on from NC_092036.1 coordinate 10,189,634, forward strand.
GCCTTCTTGAAGGTCATGGTGCCTACTGTACAAGGTATTGAGAACTTTCCAGGGTCCTGTCTCTTTTGAGATAATCTCTGCCTAGTCAAGTCATCTAGTTCTTTGGTGAGCAAAGGGGGTTCATCTTCCCAAGTCTCATTACCAAATAACTTGTCATTTAGCTTCATGATTGCTCCAAGGTACTTAGCAACTTGCTCTTCAGTGACATCTTCGTCCTCTTCAGAGGAAGAATACTCATCAGAGCTCATGAATGGCAGAAGTAAATCCAATGGAATCTCTATGGTCTCAGTGTGAGCCTCAGATTCCCATGGTTCCTCATTAGGAAACTCATTGGAGGCCAGTGGACGTCCATTGAGGTCTTCCTCAGTGGCGTTCACTGCCTCTTTCTCCTCTCCAAATTCGGCCATGTTGATGGCCTTGCACTCTCCTTTTGGATTCTCTTCTGTATTGCTTGGAAGAGTGCTAGGAGGGAGTTCAGTAACTTTCTTACTCAGCTGACCCACTTGTGCCTCCAAGTTTCTAATGGAGGATCTTGTTTTAGTCATGAAACTTTGAGTGGTTTTAATTAGATCAGAGACCATGGTTGCTAAGTCAGAGTGGCTCTGCTTAGAATTCTCTGTCTGTTGCTGAGAAGATGATGGAAAAGGCTTGCTATTGCTAAACCTGTTTCTTCCACCATTATTGTTGTTGAAACCTTGTTGAGGTCTCTGTTGATCCTTCCATGAGAGATTTGGATGATTTTTCTATGAAGGATTATAGGTGTTTCCATAGGGTTCTCCCATGTAATTCACCTCTTCCATTGATGGGTTCTCAGGATCATAAGCTTCTTCTTCAGATGAAGCGTCCTTAGTACTGTCTGGTGCAGCTTGCATTCCAGACAGAATTTGAGAAATCATATTGACTTGCTGAGTTAATATTTTGTTCTGAGCTAATATGGCATTCAGAGTATCAATCTCAAGAACATTCGTTCTTCTGATTCGTCCCATTGTTCACAGGATTCCTTTCAGAAGTGTACATGAATTGGTTATTTGCAACCATTTCAGTGAGTTATTGAGCTTCTGCAGGCGTCTTCTTCAGATGAAGAGATCCTCCAGCAGAGCTGTCCAATGACATCTTGGACAGTTCAGACAGACCATTATAGAAGATACCTATGATGCTCCATTCAGAAAGCATGTCAGAAGGACACTTTCTGATTAATTGTTTGTATCTTTCCCAAGCTTCATAGAGGGATTCACCTTCCTTCTGTCTGAAGGTTTGGACTTCCACTCTAAGCTTACTCAATTTTTGAGGTGGAAAGAACTTTGCCAAGAAGGCATTGACTAGCTTTTCCCAAGAGTTCAGGCTTTCTTTAGGTTGTGAGTCCAACCATATCTGAGCTCTGTCTCTTACAGCAAAAGGGAATAGCATAAGTCTGTAGACCTCAGGGTCAACCCCATTGGTCTTGACAGTGTCACAGATTTGCAAGAATTCAGCTAAAAACTGATGAGGATCTTCCAATGGAAGTCCATGGAACTTGCAATTCTGTTGTATTAGAGAAACTAATTGAGGCTTAAGCTCAAAGTTGTTTGCTCCAATGGCAGGGATAGAGATGCTTCTCCCATAGAAGTCGGGAGTAGGTGCAGTAAAGTCACCCAGCACCTTCCTTGCATTGTTGGCATTGTTGTTGTTTTCGGCTGCCATGTCTTCTTGTTTAAAGATTTCTGTTAGGTCCTCTATAGAGAGTAGTGATTTAGCTTCTCTTAGCTTTCGCTTCAAGGTCCTTTCAGGTTCAGGGTCAGCCTCAACAAGAATGCTTTTGTCTTTGCTCCTGCTCATATGAAAGAGAATAGAACAAGAAAATATGGAATCCTCTATGTCACAGTATAGAGATTCCTTGAGGTGTCAGAGGAAAAGAAGAATAGAAGGAGAAGGTAGAAGAATTCGAACTTATCAAGAGAGATGGAGTTCAAATTGTTGATAGTGGAGGAGTGTTAGTCCATAAATAGAAGGATGTGAGAAGAGGGGAAGAATTTTTTCGAAAATTAAAGTGAATTAATTAAAAGAAATTTTGAAAAATGGTAATTGATTTTCGAAAACTAAGATTGGGAAAGAAATTAAGTGAAATTTGAAAAAGATTTTGAAATTAGAAAGCCAAAAGATATGATTGAAAAATATTTTGAAAAAGATGTGATTAAGAAGATATGATTGAAAAGTTATGGTTTTAAAAAAGATTTGATTTTGAAAAATTATGAAAACTTGAAAAAAATTTGAATTAAAAACAGAATCTTCCCTTTTGTGCCATCTTGGCGTTAAACGCCCAAAATGGTATCCATTCTGGCGTTTAACGCCCAAAACTCTACCCTTTTGGGCGTTAAACGCCCAGCCAGACACCCTGGCTGGCGTTTAAATGCCAGTTTTCCTTTTTCACTGGGCGTTTTGAACGCCCAGCTTTTTCTGTGTGATTCCTCTGCTGTATGTTCTGAATCTTCAATTCTCTGTATTATTGACTTGAAAAGACACATATTAAAAATTTTTTGGATTTTTTTATGATGAGGAATAATCAAAATGCAACTAAAATCAAATAAACAATGCATGCAAGACACCAAACTTAGAAGTTTGTATACTACTCTGACACTAACAAATTGAGAATGCATATGAGAAACAACAAAACACTCAAGACAAGAGAATTTAAATATCAGAGCAAGGAAATCATCAAGAACAACTTGAAGATTAATGAAGACACATGAATGAATTCGAAAAATGCAAGAAGAAACATGCAATTGACACCAAACATAAAATTAGACATTAAACTCAAACAAGAAACATAAAAATATTTTTGATTTTAAGATTTTATAATTTTTTTTGGATTTTTCGAAAATTATATGGAAAAGAAAATAAAGAATATCAAAACTTTTAATAAGAATTCCAGGAATCATGCAATGTTAGTCTAAAGCTTTAGTCTAAAAAGATTAGACATGGCTAGCCAAGCTTCAGCAAGACATTACATTCAAGAGCTAAATTGATGAAAATCAATCAGCTTTGGTGATGATAAGAACATCACCTTGAAACTCTAGAATTCATTCTTAAAAATTCTGAAGAAAAATACCTAATCTAAGCAACAAGATGAATCGTCAGTTGTCCAAATTCAAACAATCTCCGGCAACGGCGCCAAAAACTTGGTGCACGAAATTGTGATCATCAATGGCGCCATCAACATGGTACGCTCAATTGCAATCTCAACTCTTTATCACAACTTCGCACAACTAACCAGCAAGTGCACTGGGTCGTCCAAGTAATAAACCTTACGCGAGTAAGGGTCGATCCCACGGAGATTGTTGGTAAGAAGCAAGCTATGGTCATCTTGTAAATCTCAGTCAGGCGGATTCAAATGGTTATGGAGGATTAATGATTAAAAGATGAATAAAACATAAAATAAAGATAGAGATACTTATGCAATTCATTGGTGAGAATTTCAGATAAGCGTATGGAGATGCTTTGTCCCTTCCGTCTCTCTGCTTTCCTACTGTCTTCATCCAATCCTTCTTACTCCTTTCCATGGCAAGCTGTATGTTGGGCATCACCATTGTCAATGGCTACAGTCCTGTCCTCTCAGTGAAAATGTTCAACGCGCTTTGTCACAGCACGGCTATTCATCTGTCGGTTCTCGATCATGTCGGAATAGAATCCAGTGATTCTTTTACGTCTGTCACTAACGCCCCACAATCACGAGTTTGAAGCTCGTCACAGTCATTCAATCCTTGAATCCTACTCAGAATACCACAGACAAGGTTTAGACCTTCCGGATTCTCTTGAATGCCGCCATCAATTCTAGCTTATACCACGAAGATTCCGATTAAGGGATCCAAGAGATATCCACTCAATCTAAGGTAGAACGGAGGTGGTTGTCAGGCACACGTTCATAGGTGAGAATGATGATGAGTGTCACGGATCATCACATTCATCAAGTTTAGGAACAAGTGATATCTTAGAACAAGAATAAGCTGAATTGAATAGAAGAACAATAGTAATTGCATTAATACTCGAGGTACAGCAGAGCTCCACACCTTAATCTATGGTGTGTAGAAACTCCACCGTTGAAAAATACATAAGTAATAATGGTTGCAAATAACCAGTTCATGTATACCTCTGAGAGGAATCATGTGAGTAATGGGACGCCTCAAAAGAGAGGTGTTCTTGAAATTGATGCTCTGAATGCCATATTGGCTCAGAACAAAATATTGACCCAACAAGTCAATATGATCTCTCAGATTTTGAATGGATTGCAAAATGCATCCAAAAGTACTAAAGAAGCATCTTTTGAAGAAAAAGCCTACGACCCTGAGAACCCTGCAATGGCAAAGGTGAATTATATGGGTGAAGCCTTTGGCAACACCTATAATCCTTCATGGAAAAATCATCCAAATTTTTTATGGAAGGATCAACAGAAGCAAGGCTTCAATAATAACAATGGTAGAAGAAACAGGTTTAGCAATAGTAAACCTTTCCCATCATCATCTCAGCAACAAACAGAGCATTCTGAGCAGAATCCTTCTAGCTTAGCAAACATAGTCTCTGATCTATCTAAGGCCACTCTTAGTTTCATGACTGAAACAAGATCCTCCATTAGAAATTTGGAGGCACAAGTGGGCCAGCTGAGTAAAAGGGTTACTGAAACTCCTCCTAGCACTCTCCCAAGCAATACAGAAGAGAATCCCAAAGGAGAGTGCAAGGCCATTGATATAATCAACATGGCCAAAACCTTAGAGGAGGAGGAGGACGTAAATCCCAATGAGGAAGACCTCAGAGGACGTCCAATGGTCAGTACAAAATACCCTAATGAGGAACCAAAGGAATCTGAGACTCATACAGAGACCATAGAGATTCCTTTGGACCTCCTTTTACCATTCATGAGCTCTTATGACTATTTATCTTCTGAAGAGGATGAAGACATTGTTGAAGGGCAAGTTGTCCAATATTTAGGAGCAATCATGAAGCTGAATGCCAAGCTATTTGGTAATGAGACTTGGGAGGAAGAGCCTCCCTTGCTCACCAATGAACTAAATACATTAGTTCAGCAAAATTTACCTCAAAAGAAATAGGATCCTGGTAAATTCTTAATACCCTGCACCATAGGCACCATGACCTTTGAAAAAGCTCTGTGTGACCTGGGGTCAAGGATAAACATGATGCCACTCTCTGTAATGGAGAAACTGGAAATCTATGAGGTACAGGCTGCCAAATTCTTATTGGAGATGGCAGATAAATCTATGAAAAAGGCTTATGGACTAGTAGAGGAGGTGCTAGGGAAGGTTGAAGGCCTTTACCTCCCTGCTGATTTCATAATCCTAGACACTATGAGGGATGAGGATGAATCCATCATCCTTGGAAGACCCTTCCTAGCCACAGCAAGAGCTGTGATTAATGTTGATAAAGGAGAGTTGATCCTTCATGTGAATGAAGAATGCCTTGTAGTAAAGACTCAAGGTTCTCCATCTGTAACCATGGAGAGTAAACATGAAGAGCTTCTCCCAATACAGAGTCAAACAGAGCCCCCATATTCAAACTCTAAGTTTGGTGTTGGGAGGCCACAGCCAAACTCTAAGTTTGGTGTTGAGAGATCTCAACCATACTCTGATCATCTGTGAGACTCCATGAGAGCTCACTGTCAAGCTATTGACATTAAAGAAGCGCTTATTGGGAGGCAACCCAATTTTATTTTAATTTTATCTATATTATTTTGTTTCTTTTAGGTTGATGATCATGTGAAGTCACAAAGACAATTACAAAAATAAAGAAAAAATCAAAAACAGCATTGAAAACAGCACACCCTGGAGGAAAGACTTACTAGCGTTTAAACGCCAGTAAAGGTAGCAAAATGGGCGTTTGAACGCCCAATCTGGCACCTTTCTGGGCATTTAAACGCTAGAACAGGGCACCAGACTGGCGTTTAAACACTAAAATAGGGCAACAAACTGGCATTCAAACGCCAGAACAAGAAGGAAAGTTGGCGTTTAAACGCCAGAACAGGGCAGCAAACTGGCGTTTAAACGCCAGAATTGCACTCTAAGGCGTTTTGAATGCCCAATTGGAGCAGGGAAGAGAATTCCTTGACCCCTCAGGATATGTGGATCCTACAGGATCCCCACCAACCTCAGCTCACTCTCTCTCTCCTCTTCACACCTTTCTACAACACTCTTCCCCAAATACCCTTCACCAATCACTTCCTTAACTCTTCCCCAAAGACCTCCACCCACCTTCAAAATTCAAAATCATTTCCCTCCCAAACCCACCCAAAACTTTCGGCCACTACCCCCCTTTTCCCTATACATACCCCTCTTCACTCCTTCATTTTCACACATCATCCACACCTCTCCCTCTCCTTGGCCGAAACACATACACCTTCATTCTCCTCTATTTTCTTCTTCTTCTACATCTTTCCTTCTTCTTTTGCTCGAGGACGAGCAAATATTTTAAGTTTGATGTGATAAAAGTATTGCTTTTTATTTTTTCATAACCATTTATGGCACATAAGGCCAGAGAAACCTCTAGAAAGAGGAAAGGGAAGGCAACTGCCTCCACCTCTGAGTCATGGGAGATGGAGAGATTCATCTCAAAGGTCCATCAATACCACTTCTATGAAGTTGTGGCCAAGAATAAGGTGATCCCTGAGGTCCCTTTTAGGTTCAAAAACTATAGATTGGACCATCATGATCCATAGTATCATGATTGGAGAGGAAGTAGAAGTTCATGAAATCATACCTCTAGAACTCTACAAGGTGGCTGACAAGTCCTCACCTTTGACAAGATTAGCCTTTCCTCATCTCATATGTCACCTTTGCTATTCAGCTGGGATTGTCATAGAGGGAGACATCCAGGATAAGCCCGTCACTAAGAAGAGGATGGAGCAAACTAGAGAGCCCATTCATGGCACCCAACAAGAGCATGAGGAGGGTCCTTATCAAGAAATCCCTGAGATGCCTCAAGGGATGCAATTTCCTCAACACAATTATTGGGAGCAACTCAACACTTCTTTGGAAAGCTTGAGTTACAACATGGACCAATTAAGGGTGGAACACCAAGAGCACTCCATCATTCTCCATGAGATTAGAGAAGATAAAAGAGTTATGAGGGAGGAGCAACAAAGGCAAGGAAGAGACATAGAGGAGCTCAAGAGTACCATTGGTTCTTCAAGAGGAGGAAGACGCCACCCTCACTAAGGTGGACTCATTCCTTAATCTCCTTGTCTATTTACTTTCCTGTTTTTTGGCTTTATGCTGTATGTTCTATCTATGTTTGTGTCTCACAACATGATCATTAGTGTCTAGTGTCTATGTCTTAAAGCTATAAATAACTCCATGAATCCTTCACATCTCTTAAATAAAAAATGTGCTTAATTACAAAAGAACAAGAAGTACTTGGATTTCAAATTTTATCTTGAAACTAGTTTAATTATTTTGATGTGGTGGCAACACTTTTTGTTCTCTGAATGAATGCTTGAACAGTGCATATTTTTTATCTTGTTGTTTATAAATGTTAAAGTTGTTGGCTCTTGAAAGAATGATGAACAAAGAGAAATATTATTGATAATTTGAAAAATCATGAAATTGATTCTTGAAGCAAGAAAAAGCAGTGAAAAAAAGCCAAAAAAAAAGAGAAAGAAAAAGAAAAAAAAGCAAGCAGAAAAAGCCAATAGCTCTTTAAACTAAAAGGCAAGGGTGAAAAGGATCCAAGGCTTTGAGCATTAATGGATAGGAGGGCTCAAGAAAATAAAATCAAGGCCTAAGCGGCTAAATCAAGCTGTCCCTTACCATGTGCTTGTGGCATGCAGGTCCAAGTGAAAAGCTTGAGACTGAGTGGTTAAAATTGTGATCCAAAGCAAAATAGTATGCTTAAGAACTCTGGACACCTCTAATTGGGGACTTTAGCAAAGCTGAGTCACAATCTGAAAAGGTTCACCCAGTTATGTGTCTGTGACATTTATGTATCCGGTGGTAATACTGGAAAACAAAGTGCTTAAGGTCACAGCCAAGACTCATAAAGTAGCTGTGTTCAAAAATCAACGTACTGAACTAGGAGAATCAATAACACTATCTAAAATTCTAAGTTCCTATAGATGCCAATCATTCTAAATTTCAAAGGAAAAAGTGAGATGCCAAAACTGTTCAAAAGCAAAAAGCTACAAGCCCCGCTCATCTAATTAGAACTAAGTTTCATTGATGTTGTGGGATTCATTGTATATTCTCTTCCTTTTATCCTATTTTGTTTTCAGTTGCTTGGGGACAAGCAACAATTTAAGTTTGGTGTTGTGATGAGCAGATAATTTATACGCTTTTTGGCATTATTTTTATATAGTTTTTAGTATGATTTAGTTAGTTTTGAGTATTTTTTTTTAGTTTTTAAGCAAAATTCACATTTCTGGACTTTACTATGAGTTTATATGTTTTTCTGTGATTTCAAATATTTTTTGGCTGAAATTGAAGGACCTGAGCAAAAATCTGATTCAGAGACTGACAAAGGACTGCTGATGCTGTTAGATTCTGACCTCCCTGCACTTGAAGTAAATTTTCTGGAGCTACAGAAGTTCAAATGGCACGTTCTCAATTGCGCTGGAAAGTAGACATCCAGAGCTTTCCAGAAATATATAATAGTCTATACTTTGCGCGAGTTTTGATGATGTAAAATGGCGTCAAAATGCCAGCTCTCTACCCTTTTCTGGCGTCAAAACGCCAAAACTGGCATAAAAGTTGGAGTTAAACGCCCAAACTGGCATCAAAGCTGGTGTTTAACTCCAAGGAAGACCTCTACACGTGAAAGCTTCAATGCTCAATCCAAGCACACACCAAGTGGGCCCGGAAGTGAATTTCTGCATCATTTACCTATTTCTGTAAACCCTAGTAGCTAGTTTCATTATAAATTGAACTTTTTACTATTGTACTAGGGGTCTTTTTCCCTATTTTCAAATTCACATGTCATTTGGGGAGGCTGGCCACTCGACCATGCCTAGACCTTGTTCTTATGTATTTTCAACGGTGGAGTTTCTACACACCATAGATTAAGGTGTGGAGCTCTGCTGTTCCTCGAGCATTAATGCAATTACTACTGTTTGCTATTCAATTCATGCTTATTCTTATTCTAAGATATTCGCTGCACTTCAACATCATGAATGTGATGATCCTTGACACTCATCACTATTCTCAACCTATGAACGCGTGCCTGACAATCACTTCCGTTCTACCTTAGATCGAGCGTGTATCTCTTAGCCTCCATTTCGAAAGATCAGAGTCTTCGTGGTATAAGCTAGAATTATTGGCGGCCATTCTTGAGATCCGGAAAGTCTAAACCTTGTATGTGGTATTCCGAGTAGGATCTGGAAAGGGATGACTGTGACGAGCTTCAAACTCGCGAGTGTTGGGCGTAGTGACAGACGCAAAAGGATCACTGGATTCTATTCCAACATGATCGAGAACCGACAGATGATTAGCCGTGCGGTGACAGTGCATTTTGACCATTTTCATTGAGAGGATGGGAGGTAGCCAGTGACGCCAGTGAAACCCAACATACAGCTTGCCATGGAAAGGAGTATGAAGGATTGGATGAAGGCAGTAGGAAAGCAGAGATTCAACAGGAACAAAGCATCTCTATGCACTTATATGAAATTTTTACCAATGAATTACATAAGTATCTCTATCTTTACTTTATATTTTATTTATCTTTTTAATTATTAAAACTCCATAACCCATTTGAATCCGCCTGACTGAGATTTACAAGGTGACCATAGCTTGCTTCAAGCCGAAAATCTCCATGGGATCGACCCTTACTCACGTAAGGTTTATTACTTGGACGACCCAGTGCACTTGCAGGTTAGTTGTGCAAAGTTGTGAAAAAGAGTTGAGATTACAATTGTGCGTACCAAGTTGTTGACACCATTGTGTATCACAATTTCGTGCACCAAGCACCCACAAGCAAATGGGCAAGTTGAGGCAGCTAACAAGGTTATACTGGCTGGGTTGAAGAAAAGGTTGCAAGATGCAAAAGGAGCCTAGGCTGAAGAGCTCCCTCAAGTGCTATGGGCTTATCGGACTACACCTCAGTTTACCACAAGAGAAACACCCTTTCGACTTGCTTATGGCATAGAAGCCATGATACCTGTTGAAATCAATGAGCAAAGTCCAAGGATGAGATTCTACAACGAGGTTGACAACGTCCAGGCATATAAAGAAGAACTCGAGCTACTCCCTGAATTTTGAGGACAAGCCTAGATAAGGGAAGTAGCATTGAAGCAAAGGATGCCAAACAGATATAACAAGAAAGTCATTCGAAGAAGCTTCATCCCAGATGACTTAGCTCTGATTAGAAATGACATCGGTGTCAATAAGTCGAGGGAAAGAAAACTAGCTGCTAATTGGAAAGGACCATATAAGGTTAGGGAAGTCTTAGGAAAGGGATACTACAAGGTAACTGACTTGAGCGGTACCGAGCAACCAAGGTTGTGGCATGCTTGTAACATAAAAAGGTACTATAGTTGAAAGCGAACTCCACTCCCTGGTGTACTCTTTTTCCCGATTTCATGGTTTTTTCACAAAGAAGGATTTTCCTGAAGGGGGTTTTAACGAGGCATCAAAGTGGAGGCTAAGGGGCAATAATCTTAAAGTCCCTTAGTAGCAAAAGGTACCTTCATCAATAAATAAAGATCTTTTCATTACATCTCTTTATAAATTCCATTATTGTTATAATTTTTCTATAAAACACACCGACTTAAACTTGAAAAAGCATGAAAATCTTATGTCCGACCTAAGTGGTCGGCAGGATAAAACGACAAGGTACAAGTCGGTGTAAAGAGGTTACAAAAAGACGATCATAATAACTCGGGAACATTTTGACCTACTAGTCAGAAATCTCAAGAACATCGAAATGCATCGAATAACCTAAGTTACAAAACAGTTCAATAGACAAAAATTGAACACGAAGGGAACACAAAAGAGATAAGGAAATCTATCAAAAACAAAGGCAGAAGTTATCCCAAGTCGCAAGTAACTTGGACAAAAAATAGCCTGCCCAAATAAAAGGTTTTTTCCAAAAATGATCAAAAGGTTTTTCATAAAACCTAACAAAAGGAATCGCGACAAAGCATGCACATATATCTTAAAAGCCCTTATCCAAAAAAAGGGGCGAATTTGATAAAATAAACTATTTTTTGTTAACGGCCATAAAAGGCCAAGAGAGTCAGAGACAACCACCACAAACATATAAAAATAAAATTGTTCAAAGAGGGGCCCATAAATCGGGCCCCAAATAGCTGAAATCAATTAATTGGAAGGAGGAATGGAGTCACCAAAAAGAAGGGAGCTCAGATCCGAAGCAGGAGTTGGAAGGGTTGGAATAGTCTCTTCAGCAGCAGAAATTGGGGCCTCTGAAGAACACAGTAGGTATCCTTCTTGTTGCTCCCCACGAGGAGGAGATTCAATAAGCCTTTGCCCGTGATTCTTCAACTCGGAATCCGTCTCAGGACGAGGAGGGGAGACAATATCTCCATCAACAACAATCTTGTCGGGATGGAGGGGAGAAAGGTCCAAGCCAGGAGCAATGACTTTGACTTGTTCCTTAAAAATCCTCTAAGCCTCCTCCGAGCTCTCCACCACAGAATTCTCCAAGTCCTGATAGGCCTCCCGATTCAACTCAAGCTGCTTCTGAAGATCAATGTTATCAGCGAAAAGCCGGACGTAATTCTGCTCCGCCTTCTCCTTCAACCCCTCCTCCATAGCACACTGACCCATGAGCTTCTTCTCTCTCTCTTGAAGCCTGGCCAGATCCTCCTTCATCCAGGCCACCTCCTCTGGAAGCCGCTTCTCCTCCTCTTGGCAAAGGACAACCCTCCCCTGAGGTTCCTCTATAGTATTTTGAGAAGAGCCCAAAGAACTCAGGGGAGTTTTGTCCAAAATATCAAGAAAAGCAATACAAACTCCAGCAGTCCGAACACTCCCCCAGACTATAATTTGAAGATGATTTCAAAGAAAAGCATCATCCATATTAATTTGAGTATGGGGGAAGATGTGATTTCGAACGAACTTAGGGCCATCAAAATTGGTCTCTCCAGAAGGAGAAGAGCCAGACTCCGAGGTCTTGCGCTTCTTCTCAGACTCAGAGGGAGGTCAGACTGGGGGGATAGGAGGAGGAAGAGAAGAAGCAGAGGCAGATGTTACCATAATAGGGCGAGAAGAGGTCCCCAGGTCACGAGGAGGAGGAGGAGGAGGAAGAGGAGGAGGAGGAGTGCCAGCAGCCCTCGCAGCATCAGTATGGGCCCAAGCTCTCCTCTTGGCGTCCTAGACTTTCTAGTAGGAAGCACTAGATCCATTCTTCACCATCTCTAAAAAGAAGAAATAAGCAATTAGACTACAAGTCAGAAAAACATCACAAGTCGGAAACTTCAGAAATGACCATAAAAAACTACCTAGCTGGGTCCGCACAAAACTTGAGAGCCCAGAAGAAACTTCTTAGTATCCAAATTAGGGGCTCTCCCCCAAACTTCTTGGAAGAACCCCACTACAGCCTCCTCAACCTCATCTAAATCATCTAGGTCATACTTTTCTACAGGAGAGGCCTCTAGCCAGTATAGAGAAGAGCGGGGGTTGGAGTTTTCATCAAGAAAAAAAGAATGGTGACCCTCTATGGCTCGGACTTTGAAAGAAAAATTTTTAAAGTCATGGAAAGAATCGTCAAAAATGGAGAAAACTTTCCGACATTGAATGGCCCGGAAAGAAATCCATTGCTGCTTATTGTTTTGCCCACTAAAGGGCTTGGTCAGGTGAAAAAGATAGAAAAAATCTTTATGGAAGTCGGAAAGTCTTGCTCTCGGCTAACAAGTTGGTAAATTTTCATGGAATCCCAAGAGTTGGGGTGGAGTTGAGTGAGAACAACTCGGCAATGGGATAACACTCCCATTTCAAAATCGGAAAAAGGTCAAGAAACCCCCAGACGGGTAAAAAAGCAATCGCACATGAAGAAGAAATGAGGATCAGAGGCAGTAACCCTGCCACAACAAACCCGATCTTCAAGACCCGTGGCCAGTAATTCGTACTTGGGCTCATCCTCCTCTAAGACACAAATCCTATGATGAACACGAAGTTCAGAAAGGTAGTCGGTATCCACTAAGAGTTCCTCCTCAAGGACGGTATCATCTACCCACTTCGACAGGGACTCAGAAATATGAAAAGACATCATTCCAGACAAAAGAAAACAGAGAAAAGAGAGGGAAAAGTATTTATAACACGCTAGGGGCATAAGTGTAAATCGATCCAATCATTAAAGAAACGCGCAGTTACCAATGTAACTGCTCCCACATGTAAATACGAAAACCCCAACGGACGCGACGGTTGAGTAATTTAAATCACGTCAGTTTTAAAAATCACGTCGGCGACGCACACGAGTTTAAATACTCGAATCCAACTTATAAATAAAAGATATTGGACTCGAGTAGGGGCACTGTTCATACCCTGACTCAACACTATGACCCGGGTCCAAATACACCAAAAGGCCTAGTCCAAGGATTGGTCTTCACCACCCATCGACCTCATTAGAAGATGTCGGATCCAATACAGACTCCACCTCAAAGAAGTCGGACTCGAAGGATAGCTGGCAGATAACATTTATTCAAATAAGTAACTGCCCCTAAAATCTCTAAACCCACTTCCAGGAGCTATATCTCAACTACCCTAAGATAAAGGGACGGTTATCTACCTTAAAAGGTGGAACTACTCCAACGGTGATTATTGGATCACCACTATAAATACACTGACGCCCTTCAGGTATCTCTAAGTTCCAATACTCTCAAAACCTGCTAAACCCTTTGCTGACTTAGGCATTGGAGTGTCTTTACAGGTACCACCCCCATTCTTTTATACACACAAGTCGGACGGCGGCTTCCAGACGCAAACCAAGTCGAAGACTATCTCATCTTGACGTTTGAGTCAACCTTACAAGCCCAATCCATTAAGTTCAAGTTACCCGCGTAACAAAAGTATTATTGAATATTGTGTATATATCTAAAATTTGTATATGTCAAAGTTATATATATATATATATATATATATATATATATATATATATATATATATATTGTGACTATCAAAGTTAAATATATAATCATATATATATAATTGTCGACAAATTCTAATTTAGAAAGTCTTGAGTTCGAACTTCACCTTCACCTGGTATATTTGGAAAAAAAGAAAAAAAACTTACATGATCACTTAACTCTCTACAATAAATGATCATAGTTAGGGTTTTGATTTGATAGATGAGGGTGATTGAAAAAGTGAGTTGGTAATGAAGTGGCAGCCTAATCTGTTATGTTTCCCGTAATATTATATTACAATTTGTCATTTAAAAAAAAAAAAAAAAAAACCCTGGCCAGTGAGAGTGTCCTAATGTGAAGCTTTAGATTTCATGGTTTGCATTGCAAGATACTATAATGATATGCAACAAACACATATATAAATATAATAAGGTGAAGAAAAAAGAAAAGAATTAAAGTGAGACTGAAACTTGTCTTCTTGTCCCCTTAATTAACCTTTCAAATCAAAGGTTTTTTTTTTTTTTTTTAGTTATGACATTCTCAAGTTTAATTTTCAGAGAGTAATTTGCATATTTAAATTTTAGTTTAGAGACTAATATATATATATAACATAATTTTATCATGTTAAAATGTAATTAACCCTTATAACGGTTAGAAGTCTCATGGTTTTATGCATACATTTATAATTTATTATATATGGTCATAATAATAACCCTAATATTTATAATGCATATATTTCTTTAATAAAAATAAAATAATAATGTATATATTTCTGACCAAATAAAGAAATAATTCTGGTAATTAGTAGCCATGAGTGAATTGATTGATGGAACTCCACCAACATGAATAGAGAGGAGCATTGTCACGTTATCTTTGGAATATTTTCGAGTTTCCAATAGAAATGATATATAAATCATTTAAATGAACATTTTCAGAATTTATATATATAAAAGTTAGATAATTAGATAATTTAAAATTAATTCATCCTAATTCAATTTAGTAAGAAATTTAAATACTAAATATAAATTTTTTGTTTCAATTTTTCAGGTATTTCCTGATTCAACAAACAAAGAATTGATCTGTTGTAAAGACCATTTTAAGTACCATTTACAAGGTTCTAAAAATTAAATCGGTTATCGAACTGATATAATTAGTTAATTGATTTTTTAACTAATTTCTTAATTTTTTATTGATTCGCTGTCAAATTTTTATCTTGAACCAGATCGATTTAGTGATTGATTTCTGGTTAACCGAATCGAATCGGGCGATTTGGTCCAATACTCATAACTATGACCATTTGTGTTAAATGATTAAGACTCTCAAATGAAAACATGTTGGTAATATAATTTGAAATAATTTGCTAATCTTACACCACAAGATATATAATATGATGTTACGTATAACTTAAAAGTTCTTATAATTGAGATATAAAGCAAGGCATCTAGGTCCATTTCAACAAATCAAAGTAACAATAATTAATATGTGTGTGATTATCTATGAACAATGGAAAGCTAAACAGCATACAAGTGTTAAGATGCATGTGAGTTAGAGTAAAATTTGTGTCAAGAGAAACCCTTTTTTATGTGTGTGATTCAGTCACATATAAAGAATAAAAGCAGGTAGAGGCCAAGGCACATGCCTGTGAATGATAGACAAAGGTTAGACATGGAAATTAAAATACTCTTGAGGCTCAAGTTTCATAGAATGTTAATTGAAAATTATGAGGATGAGGATTCTTAGTTACTCTCTACCTTTGGATTATGTGGGCAGAAAGAATGAAACATTCTTAGTCACACCATGAAATATCTCTCTATTATGGGTGTTTTTTTTAGTGTTCTTTTAAAGGTTTTTTTTTTGGTCATGTGATATAAAATTGAAGAATTTTTAAAATTTTTTACGGTATCTTTCGGTCTAACAAACTAAAATGATTGTTTCAGTCACTTTAAATCCGAAAAATTCCGTTGCACTTCAATGTACTCCAACCCAAAAATTAAAAAGAAACCTAGTTTTATTAAAATACATATTAATATTATCTTGACTCAATGATAATCTCTTAAGAGATTATTTTCAGCATTAATCCAATTATCCTCTGTTCCAAGGTCTTGAAATCCTTGCTCAAAGATGTGATTATTTTACACTGGATAACAATTTAAAGCACAAGTAAACCCCCAACATCAATGAAGATATGAATAAAATGTGTCATTACAAGTTTATGTCCCTAGATCGAGTATTATGAGTTTGAGCTTTACAATTAAACTTTTGAAATGTTTACATAAAAACAATTCAAGAAGTTACAAATTTTCAATTAGTACTGCAGTGCAGAAACTGGATGGTAAGACATCATATCTTGCTTATGGAATTTATCCATGATTCTGGAATCACTGATTTCAATTGCATGAGAAATGAATCGCAATGATCCGAAACAGGAGAAATCTGAGGCGATACAGCAGCAATAAGAACGAAATTTTCACCATTTCTTACATCTATCTTGTGCAGTTCACAGAAAACTTCATGCAAATGGTTTTCCAGGGACTCATAGAAAGACTTGCTCAGAGGAATGACATTAATAACAAGAATTCCGTTTTCGGACAGAATTGATTTAGCAGCAAGAAGAACATCCCTTCTAACAAATTCCAACGGCGGCGAACTAGTGCCGTTTCGTATGTCTCTTGAATCTAAATCTACCATAACAACATCAAAATTATGGCTGATCTTGGCATCTAAAAAGTGATCAAAATCATTATGCTCAGAACTAGCAAAAGAACTACCATTGTACATCTTTTTGTGGTCTGCAATCTTCTTCGTAAATTCAATTCCATCTCCGATAACAACTCGAATGGATTCATCAGCTTCCAATCCAAAATAGTGCTTTGCCACACTCAAAACTTCGCCATCGTTCTCCACACCTGTGACCTCAAAACCCAATTGAGTTGTCAAGAAAGTAAGCAAAGCTCCACCTCCAACCCCAAGGCATAAAGCTTTTGGTTTAAACCCATCTTGAATTTGCCTTGCAATGTTTTCGCTGATCAACGAAAGACTAGCCACCATTGGGGCCAAGTAAGGATGCACCAAAACCCGATGATCAAGCATAAACTCCACATCTTTGATGCTTACACCATCACAACTATGATCTGTTTCTGGAACTATATGAATCTCTGTTTGAATCAAATTAGGCATCCTCTTAAACCTCAACCGCCTTCGAAACTCTCTTTTAAGGCTACTATGATGAACACCATTCTCACTTTCCATTTCAATTTCAACATCTTCAACCAACATCTCACCAACAAGATATCCAACGCATCGATGAATTACTACACTAGAAATTAAATTGTCTTCATAATTCAAAAGGGCTATCTCAGGGATACCATTCTTGAACAGAGATCTAGGAGACAAAGCCAAGAGAAGAGGCTTAGACCACACCTCGAATCCCTGCTGATGCAATGAACATTCTAATGGACGATGATAAATATTCGATGTACAATCACCCTCCTTGGGTTGGTTTCCTACCAAAATTAAACGAGATATTCCCTGAGAACTATACAGAAGCTGAGAATGACCTGATTTGGTAGAGAAGATCCAATCCGCTTCACGGCCATCCGGAACTAACATGCCACCAACTTGAGGGCTGTCATCAGCAGGTTGGATATGCGAGTCAAGCACAGCAACTCGGAGCAGCGAATCTGAACAAGATGGATTCGGTATAGTGAAGCAGATAAAGCGAGAAGGATGAATGCTTTCGAATGCTCCTGCTTCAAGGGCCATCACTATAAACTCATCTAAAACAATTGATTTTAACCATAATTATCTCTTACATCATTGCTACTCATAACATCACCACACCTAAACTTGCACCTGCTCAATATATTGGAATCAACGAAACAAATACACCTTGAGAACGTAAAGGAAAATACAAAAATAGGGTAAGTACAAATGAAGCCATAAGGATGGATAATTAAACATAAAACAGAAAGCAAGTATCAAGCAAAATGTTAAATCAAACAAAAAACAGCTAGATGCAAGTTATTGCAGTGACAAGGATTTTAAAAACAAAACCACAGATACACTCATATGAACAAAGCAGATACAAATATGCAAGTACTGTACTTAATTCATGCAATGGCCAGAAGCTACTATTTTCTTTTTCATGATTATGATACTCATGTATCCATCAAAAGCTAGAAATCGAAAATGAAAATGAAAATACAAAATCAAATCATTCATTCCATTCAATAGGTGTCTCTAATTTCTTTCGGGCATTTCATCAAACACCTGGTATGCAACTGTGCAAGTAACCATAACAAAAACTAAACTAAAAGAGAGACTCAATTCTCAATTAAAAATTAAAAAAATTAAATTTAAAAATAAAAAAGACATAGATTAGCTACCGTAGTGAGAGGTGATTCTTAAACAGTGATGAGGTCTGTAGCATAAGCTTGCTACGATCCTAAGACTACTTGTTTTTCTTTTTTGGTGATACTGGAATCCTAAGACTTGAATACTATACGTGGTTGTTATTTTATTTTTGGTTGCCCAAAACCTTAGTCCGACTAATGATTAATCTGTCGTGAATCGGATTTCCATTTGAAAATCTATCATTGGCTATGATTGTTGCATACACAAGGTGAAATTTAGACCTCAATACTTATTTAAGTAGACGAGTGACTCAACCAACTCAAGTTAGTTATTTTATTTTATTTTTTTACTGACAGGAGTAGTTTTTTTATATATTGGGCTTATAGGATACACTTTACTTGGGATTAAAGCCCAATAAGGGCCCAAAATAAATCAGTTTGATTTTAAAAAACATGTCGAAAAAAAATTATTCACAACTAAGTACAACAAATATGCATTAATCATTGAGTTATTACATTGTTTTTAAAAGTAAAAAGAAAAAAAAATGGTGATAGTGACATGATGTTAATTAGATATGCCTCCAAGGTCTTTCAGCTAGTCTCACACAATCACTATGCCTATAACAATGAAGAAGATGGTCAATGGTCAACCCTGCAGCTTGCATGAAAGAGTGAACAATAACTGGGCCCACAAACCTAAACCCACGTTTGACCAAGTCCTTACTAAGGGCCTCAGATTTTGGGCTTCGCAATGGCACATTTCTTGGGTACCTGTATCTGTTTATTATTGGTTTGTGGTTCACATACCCCCATATGTAGCTACTGAATGATCCAAATTCTCTCACAATCTGTCCACAAATAATAATAATAATAATAATAATAATAATAATAATAATAATAATAATTTAATAATTTCTCATTAACAAAAATAAATAAATAACTAGGATGAATAATATTAAAATTAATGGTCAAAATAATTCTTAAAAAATTAATTATACATCAATCTTTAAATTAATTTTTAAAAGATATAACTGTGAATCAAATTATTTTTTTATGAATTAGATGATAATACGTTAAATTAAACGTCACGTGGCATGTTAATATAATGTTTGACTTATGGGTAATTTTTCAGATGCTATTTTGACCATTAATTTTGAAAAAAAAAATTGTTTTATCCTTCTACAATGTTGGATCATATTATACATGGTGCTTTTTTAATTTGTAAAAATTAGATGATATTATTAATTATATTGTATGTATGAAATTTGAAAGTTTTTTTTTTTTTGATAAAACATTTTGGGAGGTTAATGTAAGTATGAAAAAAATACATTAAGTGATTTAATTTTATTTATAGAAATGAAGTTATCTTTTCTCCATCTACTACCACAAGATAATTTGAGTCTTAAGAAATAAATACTTCAATTATGGGTTCAAAACTTCAAATAAATAGTATATATAACTGCTTAAGAAATTGATAAAAAAAATTGTATAGATATGAATATAATAATAAAAATGTGTACTTGCCTTCATTATGCATTTAGCATTGTCTACTATGCACATGATTCTACTATCTGCTAAAGAAAGTGCCTTGTTTGATATTATGTCCATGATTTCCTTTTCCTCCATTTTTGCAACAATATTTGGATCAAACTCAGCAAAAACTTCTCTGTGCCAAACACATATAATAATCTAATTACTATATATACCCATATGTATTTTTAATATAATTACTTAGAAAAAATAATTAAAACTTAGATACACAATTATTAGGAATATTTACATAATAATAATAATAATAATAATAATAATAATAATAATAATAATAATAATAATAATACCTAAGTGTTTCCTTTCTTTTTAGAATTTCTGTCCAATTGTAATCAATGAGCAATCCACACAATGCTAGCAGTTCAAACAATTTGCTGTTTCATAATAATTCAACCAACAATATAATCAGGAGACTTTAATTAAGTTGGAATCAATAATGCATTATAGGTTGTTGGTGTTTTTTTTTAAATAATTTTTTCTGTTAATATGTCTTTATTGATAATTACATATGTGCCAAAATATTATTGTTCTATTCTATGTTGTTAGTTATGATATACTTAAGAAAAAAAGACAACCTCTTTAATTTTTTTATTTTTTAAAAATGTAATTAATTAGGAACTAATTTTTTTATAATTATAATAAAAATGAAAAAGATAAAATAATAGGCTAAAATTATAAACATGTTATTATTAAAAACTCTATACTTACTTGTCATCATAAGCTGGAACTCCCCAGCATTCATCATGAAATTCTATATACACCTTATCTGCAAGAAGAAAAAAAAATTATGCTACTTTTTCTATTGTTCTATGTCAGCAATAATATTCAAACACAAGTTTTATGTTTAATTTGTATTAGTTAATAAAAAATTATAAATCTATAATGTTTTTGTGTAAGTGTATATAATCTCATTCATTCCATATTTAATATATTAGGTGATTAAAAAAAAAAGAACATTGTTAGAGTCAACTTATAAATAGTTAGAAGTAGGTGGAACCCAACCATATATAGTTGAGGAAGCTATGACTTAAAATTGTATATATATGGTAGTGTTTTAAATTTTTTAGATGAACATCATAAATGTTAGATCCAACAAGAATTTGGTCAACACTATTTTTCTATTTTTGTTATTTTTATTGTAACTGATTGTAACAAAGTACCAACTTTAATTTCATTATTTAATTTACTTCTTCAGATAAGTAATTAATTAAGTTAAGTAACATAAAATAAACAACTAAATTCAAGGCATGATTTGACATTTGAACTAAGTAGAAATAAATTAAACAATATGCTCTATTGAATATATCTTCATTACATAAAATAGAATCTTATGATAATATAATATATAGAATAGAGACTTGTTTTCAGAGGGAATATAATAATAATAAAAATATGTTTTGCATTTTTTTTAATAAATATTTAGAAACAAACCAATCCAAATAATATACAATTTCTTAGCATTATGATGAGTGGTGATGAGAACTTCAACTTAATTATTAGGTAATTATATATCAGATTATATTCAAAACATTCAAATCATTATTTTCGTTTAAAAGTTAACAATTGATGAGAGTAACAAAAGTTATAGTTATAAAATTTGTTCATTCCAAGAGAAAAGAAAGAGCCTAATGATATATAAAATTTTATTGGAAAAAAAAAGTTAATCTTACACACAAGATTCTTATATACTAGTAGATAGGGTTAACAATATATACAATAATAATCTCTATAATTAATAAAACACAGCCAAAATCTCTATAATTAAAAAAATTACTTTTAGGCCATAGGGGTCACAAAAGTAACAATATTACTACTATTGTATACTAGACTCATAATAACCATCATTTAATTAAAAAAATAACTATGTTACATATACCTAAAAAATAGTTACTAATTTAACTATTTATATAATAAATATATTAAAAATAAATTAAAAAATATATATATTTATATATAAATAGATAATGACTGATTTAGTAGCTAAATTTTCGTGGGCATACAATATTAATAAGATAATTAAAATGGAAATAAAATTGATCATAAATCATACCACTATTCTTTGTGATCCAATTGCATCTTCTCAATTCACCAGGCTCATCATCATCATTGTTGAGTAATATTGTTAGTGAACTTGGTTGTTGTTGATGATGAACAATTTTAGGCAGTGAGTTATTAATATTAACCTCGTCATCTCTAAGAACTTCATGACTAGTAGTTTGTGGTGAAATCAAACGCAATGCCAATGAAATCTTCTCATCAAGTGGAGTAGTATTAGTGACCGAATCATCAGCTTGAGACAATGAATCATTTGAGTTTTGAGACAAAGACAATGATATTGAAGACAAAGACAAAGAGGAGTTGCTTTTTTGAAGACCAATTGGGTAAACTTTCTTTAAGAATTTTGGGAAGAAACTTTGGCTCAATAATGCTTTATGATTATTATTTTTATTATTATTATTATAATTATGATTATTATAACGTGTTTCTTTCACACTCTTGCTCTTCTCAAGAACATGTTTTCTTACACTATTTGATTTAGACATCATAGAAAGAAGAAGAAGATGATGAAGAAGAAGAAGAAGAAGATGTTAAATTGTGTTGTGTTGATTGTGGGATTCAAAAAAATTAAAGAATATGGAGGGTTTTTATATGGAAAATAATATAGCATTTAAGTATGTAACAATCAATGATGTCTAAGGTGGTTGTTAAAATGTGAGTTTCATGCAATATGGAATTTTTTTTTTTTTGAATGTTTGGTTCTTAGGGTTCAAGCAAAATTTAATTATTGTGTGAGCATATAGCATTGGCAACTATTTTTTTTTCTTTGAAATGAAACTTCTGACAATGGCCCACTGAAAACATATTATAAAGTATGTAAGATTACATAAAATCTTTGTATTGAAATATAAAAGGTCCATATTGATATATACTAATTATAGTGTATATATATATAACTATATATATATATATATATATATATATATATATATATATATATTAATTATAAGTAGACTAAGACAGTTGATGGCATATATAATATAATGATTTTATGGTCAAACAGCACCATTATATTTAATTAGCTTCTTTTATATATAATTCATACAGGAATCTAAAAAAACAAAATATTGGGTGCTTTCATATATATATATATATATATATATGGCATTTTTTTGGCTGGCATAATTAATTTGTATTTAGTGGTGGTTCTGGTAATTCTAACGATTTTGAACCGCTATTATCACGTAGCTATAAAAGGCATAATTTATGTTGAAAAATTAATTTGCAGTCAAACACAGCATTGAGTGTGCAACAAGAGAAGAGGCTAAAGCAAATGGGTGCAACAATGAGGAATGCAGGGTCATACATAGAGGCTGAAACTGAATCAAGAAAGAGAGAAATTGGCAAGAAAGGTTATGGAGAAAATGTCTGTGGAACAGTTATCTAATCTATTGTCATTCTACAACTCAATGGGCCAAATTTGCAATGAAGTTTTGGAAATTAAGATTCACGGCCTTGAAATTGTCAATGAAATGAGTGTGTACCTATGATTTTGTTGACCATGGTTGATGTAAATGTACTAAGTTAGGTGTGTGCTTTAAATTAGGTGATGTGCTCTTTATTTTTTTGGTGGGATTTTGATGTGTACAGAAAATTAAATGATGAGAATCAATGTATAATATTTGGATAAATTTAGAATAAAAAAAGTAATTAAAATAGAGTTGATTTTTTATATTTTGTTTATGGATTATGATTTTTTTATTGTGAAATTTTAATAAAAAATTATTTGTTTAACGCGATAAAAATTATCTTTTTAAACGATAAAAAATATAAATTTTATTCGATAAAAAAGGGCAGTTTGTAATTGCCATTTTAAATAACATGAAATGTCAATTTAACCTTATAAAAATGACGGTTCAAAAACGTCGTTTTAACCAATCAAAACAACATTATCAAAGTAAAAATAGCAGTTTGAACTATCGTTTTAATTCTGGAAATAATGGCAGTTTGAACCGCTATTTTAACCAACTAAAAAGTGTCATTTTATTTGGAAATAATGGCGATTTGAACCGTCGTTTTAATCTATCCAAAAATCATCATTTTTATCAAGGTAATTATTGCGGTTTTCTAAAAATCGCCGTAATAACTAAAATGGTGCCCAAAATAATAGCGTTTCTTGGAGATGCCATTTTTGGTAATAATGACGGTTCTAACCGCCGTAATTTCCAAAAATAACCGTTATTTTAACTTTTTTTTGTAGTGTATGGTTATAATAAGATATGCTATATTTTCTTTTAAATTAGAAAGAAATTTCATTACCGCTTATGAAATTAATTTTAACCTTAAATCTTTTTTGCAATAATCCACACCACATTTTTTATTTTTTATAAAAATTCTATAACTTGCAAGATTACATATATACATTTGTATATTTTAAAAAATAAATAGACAAATATTATACTAATATCATTAATTGGTATGTCACACATTTGTATATCGTTTCCTCACTAAATTAAAGCTGGAACATGATTCACACGTTATTATGAAACGTATATAGATCCGTTTAAACCAAAGTTAATTATCAAAATGATACAAGAAATTTTATTCATCATTATCATTAATTGGTTTTTATAATTAAGACTCCTACAATATAGGGTTTCTTTTTTCGTGCAAGATAGAATCTGTTATATATAGGGGTTTCCTTTATCCTTTTTGGTTAGGCCGGAATTTTTTTCATTTAATTAACTTTAGCTTAAGTTTCAGTTTGATATAATTCTAAATGTTGCAAATTTTGGTTTAAAATTTTATAAAAATACTCTCTAATAAATTTTTTAAGTTCATTATTATTGAAGAGTAGTTACTATAATTTATTTTAATTCTTTTAAAATAATATATAATTTGAGTTTCTTGAAAAATCAAAATTTAATTATTTGGTTACTATTGTATAATATATATTTTTTTATTGCATGTTAGACGACTTTAAAACAAATATACACTAAAAATCACTAATAAAATCAGTCACTATTATTCTAATTATTTTAGTGATATATTATTTAATTAATAAATAAACATATATACAAATTATACATATATATTGAGTACTCCTAACTATTTATTCGATAATGTTAGAGAGATAATGCAAAAAAAATCCAAATTTATTTTATTTAATATCTATTAATTCTAACAATAATTAATAAATATTAAATAAATAAATTTTTAACTATATTTATTAATTTTTTTATTATCAAATATTTTCGTTATTAATCTAAGACAATAATAATGAGAACTCTTTTTAGTTGCAGTGTTTTTCTCAATGCAAGGTGGTAAAGGGGTCCGCCATGGCATTACATTCTTAATTCTTACTCTTAAAATTAAAATATTATATTATTATTATTATTATTAGTATTGTGCCTTTAATTCTGAGACATACCTTTGGCCTGCAAAGACAAAGATATACCATCCTTCATTCTTCTTCATCTTCTTTTTTGTCCTTAGTCATTTAATTTCCCCTTGAAAATTCTTGCAAAAAATTATATATATATCTTTGTTCTTTGATACAATCAATCAGCTTATCTAACGTGAGATTGAGATATTAATGATTTGATGTTGATTGTATATATTACATTATTTAAGTATCTATATGAGAGGATATCACGTGGAAGATAATATTATTAAAAAATATTTGGTAAAAAAAATAACAAAAAAAATTAGAATTTATCTTATTTAATATTTATTAATTATTATTAATAAATATATAATATAATATTATAGAATTAGATATTAATTAATATTATTTTTGCATGCACACCAACTAGAAAAAATGAGCATTGTTAATTAACGGTTATTAGAAAATAAATACTTTACACATGGATTTGAAAACATAATTATTGAAACATTTTAAATAAAGAGTAATTCAAAGATAATATGAGAGTGACAAATATTTTAAAACAAAGGAATAAACTAATAAAGTGAAGAAAACATAATAACGGACTTTAAAGTATAAACATCTATCCATAAACTTGAAACCAACAATAAAGGCATTTAGTAACCTTTAAGGATTTATACAACTAAAAGTTTTGTTCTATTAATGCCCAAAGTAACGTAATCCAACCGAAACTAGAAAATAGAGTTTAAATATATTGTCTAAGGTCTTAATAAACTTTAATAATTATTAAATAAATATAGGCTTGTTAAGTCGAGCCATATTACACTCAAATTTAGCTCATAAAAATTATGTTTGATTCACAACTCAATTAAAAATTTAAGTTTAATTACCAAAAATTTATGAATTAGTTCAAATTATCAATTATATATTATCTATTTGTCAATTATAATTTATGACATCTATTATAATTATATATAAAATTATATTTATCTGTAAAGTTATATTATATATATATATATATATATATGTGCATGATTAAATTATATATAATCTAATCGAGTCATAAATCGATGAGCGAATTTGTTCAAATTCAAATTCAAAATTTAGGCTCAAACTTAAGTCAGACGTTCATATATGTAATTTTTTGAGTTATTAATAAATTGAGTTCAAACTAACTTATTGAATTGATTTGATTTATTTTTAATTTTAACTTTATGTATGCATAATGAAAAGAAAAATCATAAAAATATCCCTTAAGATATATTTTCATCCACAATAAATGTTTGAATACTGATATTGACACAAGATACGATACGACACGAAATACGTTAACACACAAATTTTAAAATTTTATAAGATACGGAGATACTCATATGTGTAAAATATGAAATATTTTTTAGAAAAATAGTAATGATATTTTGATATTTTATTGATATTAAAAGATAAATTAATTTTTTAATTATTTTTAATATTTTATTTTGATTATATAAAGTATTTAAAATAGTTTTTGTTTTAATAAATAATAATATATACTATTTCTAAATTTATTTCAACAATACATGTTAAAATTAAAATAAGGTTGGACACACTGACATGTGATGATATTTAAGTGTGTCCAAACATGTTCGAAGAATAATTTTTTAATTTTTATTAAGACATGACATATCAGACGAATGTCGATGAATATCATATTCGAAATATGTCCGACACACGAATAATACAGCAACTCAACAAAATATCCGTACTTTATATATTTTTATATTACACATCTCCTTATTTTAAACTCTATTTATCTCCCTTATTTTATTTTATTTTTACCAAATTCCACAAATATCCCTCGATTGTTTTATCTCCGTTATTTTAAAACTAGAAGCTAATCTAACATGCATGAGTACAAAAACATTATACTTCTTGATTAATTAACCGGAGAATGACTATGCTAAAGGAGTAGAAAAAAAAATAAAAAATAATATAGTCCTAGCCAAGAGTTATTGCTATTAATTAGCTAACAAAAAGTTGAAACAAATTAAATACTGAAGGAACAAGTTAAAAGTAAAATACACATCACTTTGATTTGACATGTTTAACCTTACTATGAAAATCAAGATACAAAACACTCGTCTCATATATCATAGACACAAAGCATAAACAAAAACAAAAGTTCGTTTGAGTAAAAACAAGAAAATTAAAATATACCATATATTTCAAAATGAAAATATGAAATATATATTATATTCATTTGTTGTTCTTAGGTGGATGGTGCCTTGGTGAATGGTAATCGGCAGTAAAAGCCACAAATCCTCCATCAACAATCTCACCACCCAAACGACTCCTTAAACTTCTCTTCTTCTTCACATATTTTCTTACATTCTCCTTTCCACTTTTCTTATTGCCTTCAATTTCAACTTGGTCTCCCATCACCTTACTAGTGTTTACAACACTAACCTGTTTAACAAGTTCCTAATCATAATTAATATATGCTAAATCACCTTCTATTAATTTATCCAAATAAAAACACCTCATTTTTTAAAATATGTTTGGTTAAAAGGTAAAATATGGCTAAAATTTTGTATATACAACATAAAATTTATTCATAAAAATTTTAATTCGATCTATTTAATTTTTATGTTAAAATAATATTTACGAATAAAATTAGGGTGAGATAGAATTTTCATAAATGAATTATTTGTGTAATTTTACATATTATTAAATTCATGGATAACAAAATTTCATCCATTTTAATCTCTAACCAAATATATATACCCTTAATTATTATTATATAAAAGAAGATTAAAAAGATAATATATATAGTAAACAAATTACCTTTGTAATAACAGGAATGACATTAACTTCAGCTCCACCTGCATTTTATTTTCACGTTGAATGGTCAACATTTGAGTATCATAATCATATAATAATGTATTCTTACAATTATTAGAACAAATAAATTCTAATTATTTATATATATAGTTAAATATTATATATATGAGTGACTATTAATACATATATACATAATAACACTATAACAGTATAAATAATTAAAAAAAACTATATAAATATATGAATAAAAACATGAGAGATAAAGATTTAAATTAAAGAAACCTGAAGGGTGCAACCGAGCATTGGAGAAGCAAGAAGCACTAAGCAATAAAAATAAAACACAAAAAATGCTTCTCTTCAACATCACCATGACCATGTATGAATGTGTTTGTTTAATTTTTTCACTCTACTCTCCCTTTGGTGTATATATGTTTCTCCAAAATTCATAAATGGCAGAAAAGAGGGAATGACTCCAAAGGAACAAGTTGCTATTTATAATTAATCTAGTGTTGTGTTGATTTAATTATTTTAAAAAGAAATTAATAAAATAAAAATAATGTTAGTATAGATATACGTACACACCTATAGCTAGCTATATATTATTAAACCCTAAGTCAAAGATAGGAGCTATTCTTCCAACATTCGCCTTCTTCAAAATGTTTTCAAATCCCCATACATTCATCTAATGTCTCAGATGAATCTCATGCATAATAATAACAATAATAACAATAATAATAATAATAATAATAATAATAATTCAAGTCAAGGAGATAGCTTATGTGGTTCAAAATTACTTCCAATGAAAATAGATGGAGCTGCGAACCGATTCTTTGTAAGACTGTCCCGGTAAACGTTAAAAAAAAAAAATTAAAGATGCAGTTTTTTCTATCGATCTTTATTTTGCTTTTGGAGATGATGGAATTATGATAAAAATGAAAGTATGAAGAGTCAATAGAATATTTGTACAATGTATACAATAGAGGTTTATGGAATATTAGAGATATAACTATTAGTGTTATTTTTTTTTATTAGCTGAAACTTTTGGGATGAGTGGTATCATAACATGATATTAGAGCGTTAGATTCGAAAGGTGGTGAACTCTAAAATCAATTTAAGCTTTTGGGAAGATGTTTATTATTCCTAGTACTCGGATGGTTATTTTAGATAATATAGAGATGTTCATTTTGTAACTCAATAACCCATTATACACATTGTACAAATAGTCTATTGTCTCTCTAACGAGATCCATGACAAAATTCTTTTAGTTTTATTGGAGAATAATCAAAGTAGACATTATCACTGCGATTAAAAGCTTCTTTGGGGAGGTAAATTGCTTAAACATTTCCATCATACTCATATTTATTATCTTATTCTAAAAATTCAGCATGCTACCACTGAGATAAATCAGGCCTATTAGTCTTAGCAGTGTGGGATATAAAATTATAGTTTAATTACTCTTTTAGTCTTTATAGTTTTGTAAAATTTTTAATTAGATCTTTATACTTTTTTTTAATTGGATCCTTATACCAATTTTTTTTAATTAAGTCCCTCTTAGTAGTAATTGGCTTAATTTTATAGGGATTCAACTAAAAAAAATTGGTACAGAGACATAAATAAAAGAAAAAAAGTGTAGGAACCCAATTAAAAAAAAATTGGTACAAGGACTCAATTAAAAGGAAAAAAATATAGAGATCTAATTAAAATTTTTGTGAAACTATAAAGACTAACAGAGTAATTAAACCTAAAATTATCTAAAAAAAATTTGTGCATAGAATGCAAGGTGTGATTAATAGAGTTATTAGTGATTCGCAGAATGTCTTTATAGAGGGTCGGCTCATAAATAACAATATATATGAGTTTATGCACTATTTAAAAAATGGAAAAGTATAAGGAACCAAAAGTTTATTAGCCAAAAACTAAACAAAACTATATTAATTTATATCAATAATTAATAAAATTTTAAATTGATTAAATAAACCTAATTAAAACCTATAAAAATCTTCATCTTTTTTCTCACATTAATCTATCCACTTTTAATAATCACAAATTCGAAAAATATATAAAAGAACATCCATTTAATATGAAAAAGAAACATTCTAATACTTAGTAGAGAAATATCCATATATATTAACTCGTAAAAATTTTGAATTCATCCAAAGGTATTTGACTAGATTTTGGCTGATATGCTTTTGGTTCCTTAGCTTTACTCTTAAAAAATAAGTGAAACGAAAATCATGATTTAACTCTTAAACTGGACATGAATAAAGTATGTGATAAAATTGAATGGAGTTTTGTAAGTAATAACACGGGGAGAAGATGTGATTACTTGACCAAGCATTAAGATTGGATCGTACGCTGTTACTACGGGCTACATTTGTCATGTATTGGAACTCTATTTAAGGGTTTGTCACTAACCAATGAATTATTACTATATGTATAAGACGAAATTTGAATCTCTAATACTTATTTAAACATACTGATAAACTAACAACTAAACCAACCCAACTTGTTTTAATATTTAATCCTATGAGAATTTTGATCTTAATTAAGTATGGATTAATAGATACTAAATTAACCAAGTGTGAAGGCATGTGGTCCAAAGAATGTAAAGAAGAAGAAAGACATGAGAGAGTGTGATAAGGGCTCAAAGGGCAATGTGCCACCCACCATATATATTATTGGGAGAGGAGAAGAATGCACAAAGGTTGACACATACAACAATGGAAATGGAAAATGCTTATGATCACAATACCGTAGAATGCAAGTTAATTAATTAGGTGTGTTTTGCGTTTGTCTACCACCGTTTGTCTCATGCATCCATGCATGGATTTAATTTATTTCCCAAAAGCTGTGCTTTTATTTCAATTGCCGAGCCAATAGTACATATAGTACGTAAAACAATGTCATCTTTAATTATTATTATTATTATTATTATTATTATTATTATTATTATTATTATTATTATTCACACTGGGATTTCCCACATAGAAGAACATGAACATTTTGCAATTCAAGGACTCAATTTAAGTTTTGAAAATATATACCATATATGGGTAGCAAATTAAAGTTGTTCAAAATTAACTTTTAACTACTAAGCTTAGGCCGATGTATGTTGTTATGATTATTATTAGATATATATTACATTATAGTAAAAGGTTTAATTATGTTCGATTGTTCGTTAGGATGAATGGTCGGCGGGATATTGGTCAAGAACAACTAGAGAAAGGAAAGTATCTAGATCTGATCGTGAATTTTGCAACGAAGAGTGCTTCCACGAGCGTTGATGGGTTGGCGGGTGGGGCTACTTGGAAAGATATTTCGATTTTAAAGCAAATGTCTATATGATGAAACGACTAATTAGGGGTTGGCCATCTGATTTGAGCCTGTCTGTCTGAGAGCTTCTGTCAGCTGTTCAAGTCTTTCTCGAGTGGTAGAGTGACATGTGGGTCACTTTTGTGCATACGAATTGAGAACCCATTGGGTCAGTAGCTCATAAAGTAGAACTTCGATCTGTGTTGGAGTGAATAAGAACAAATTAATAAGTAAATTTTTTATATTTAAAAATATAATATATTGTAGCAAGATTGATTTGAAATTAATAGATCTTGGAAATTAGACAAATATAATAAGAATCAATGGAAAATTAAAATTAAAGGATAATTCAAATAGAAAAAAATGATTTAATTGTTTTGTTGGTACTTATAGTTTTGTAAAATTTTCAATTAGGTTCCTATACTTTTTTTTATTTTTAATTTGGTCTTTGCACTAATTTTTTTCAATTATATCCCTCTTGACAATAATTAGTTTAATTGTATAGGGACTCAACTAAAAAAATTTAGTATAGGGACCTAAATAAAAGGAAAAAACGTATAGGGATCCAATTAAAAAAATGGTGCAAAGACTCAATTAAAAGAAAAAAAAGTATAAAAATCTAATTAAAAATTTCACAAAACTATAGAGGCAAACAGAGTAATTAAACAAAAAAAATAGAAGAAATTGATTGCATAGCTAAGACTGTGTTTATTTTTGAGAATAGGACAAGACAAGACACTAAGAATAAGACATGACAAGACACTGATGAACAGAGACACAAAATTTTGTGTTCTTGTATTCTGTTTAGTAATAAATTAGAACAAATTATGAAAATTCAATTTATTCTCATTTCTTTCATTCAAAAAATTTGAGATGAAAAATATAATAATAAAAAATATAATTATGAAAAATTAACCAAAATAATGAAAGAAAAAATGAAAAATAAGTTGTGTCCCTTGTTAGTGTTTCCGTGTCTTTTCTGTTAGGATAGATACAAAATATACTAATTCAGTGTCTCTGGAGACATTGTCTCTGTTCATATCTCTCCTGTCAAATACGATTTTGTGTCTCAGTACTGTAAACAAACACATCCTAAAAGAAAAATGATTAAGCAGCAGAGAGCGAGCGCTCGCACCTTATGGATGTTTTGCAAATAAAAAATGTGATTTGTATGCTAAGTAAAATTAGCCACTAAAATTAGTTATTATATATTCATATATAAATATATGTATTATTTAGCTTATTTTTAATACATATTTTATCTTTTAGCATATATTTTATACTAATAACTAATTTTAATAACTGTTCATAATATAATTATAAAATTCACAAATTTCATTACGAGTATTACAATATATAATTAAAGGAGAGTGTTCTATCAAGCATTATTAAACCGATTATTGTTACTATATACTTTTTTGTATATAGGAAAGGAGTATATTGGTGTTATATCGAAAATAATATTTTCGATAAAGATATTATTGAACTCTTTGACAAGCGAATATTCAATAAGAATAGATTTCGATCATTGTTAAGTGCTAAAAAATATTTCAATCAACTTTTAAATACATGTTAGAATTAATTTTGGATTGGAATCAATTAGGTACTCCAATAGGTAGTCTCTATTAATCGATTGACGCAAATGTGAAAATCAAAGAGGCAGACTCGACGGAGGTCAGCTGTATCGAAGAAGAGGTTAGTGGTGTCACAGATGATATACAGAAAATTAAATCGAAGGCAAAGGAGTTTCAATCTCTAAAGCAATTTGTTAGTTGAGAAAAGAAGTGAAAATTAACTACATAGGATTCATCGAGGATGGTCAATCGATGAAGGAGAGAAATTTGATTGACTATTGCTCGTCAAGAAAGAGTGAAACAATCAAAAAAGTGAAAAAGTTAATAAGTTAAGATGGTCAGTGGCAGTTACAGACGGCACTCAAAGAGAGCGGGAACGGTTATTCAAGGATTGACGCACGTGGAAGTTATATCTGAATTTGATTGGTCGAAGACTTCTATAAATACGTGAAAGATCGAAAGAACAAAGGTTGGAATCTTTTCAGAGAAAACACTCACACTCACTCACATCCCAGCGACTTTCTGAGTCAATCAAGAGTCTTTTTCTTTGAAGGGTTCCTTCCATGTCTTTACTTTTCATTTAAATTCCCTGCAACTTTCTTTTCATGCAATTTATCTTCCTTGCAATGTCCTTTTTTTTCCTTTAAATTCAACAACTTTTATCCTTTCCAGTCTTTACCTTTTAATTTGCCATTTATTTTTCCAAACACTTTTTCTTTCTTGTAATTTGATTTCCCTTTTATTCAAGCCATTTAAGTTTTATTGTTCATTTTGAATTTCTGCAAAACTTAGTTCTTTCTTCTTCGTCATTGTCAAAGGCATAGATTTTGATGCAAATAAAATTGATACCTGCAAAAGAGGAGTAGGTTTCGCTCCCAGACCATTAGATATCGAACCACTATTGATTTGCTAAAAATCGACAAAACAAATTGACACGCCCAGTGGGACAGTTTTAAAATTTAATTATGTCAAAATTTGTTGCTTTCAATTGTTGCATTATGCATGTAGTGTTGATATTTGGTGCATACGATTAAGAAGTGGTATAATTGTTACCATGTTTGACGAAGTTTCAAATGACAATGCAGAAACAAGTAATGATGCCCCAATAACTACTATACAAATTTTTGCAAATTTGATTCCACATGCAGAGTATAATTCTGGGGAGAATATTGCAGTTATTGATGCAAGTGTTGGTGGTAGTGGGTGAAATTCACGCCCTAGGATCACCTCAGTGCAGAATCAACCGCAAGTAATCACAGGTTGGCTTCCATTTGGCCTTCCTCCTGGCTATATGTCTCTTATGGGCGGTTACACATTTTCAGTCAGATTTGGAAATGTGCCAGGTACGGTTTCTAACCAATCTTCTTTCTTATATCCCGACGTTAATTGAGATTACCAAGTGGGCTCCTCGTCGAATAATTCAGGATCGATGGCTGAGTTTCGACAATATATTGACGAAAGCCATCATGATATAGTCAACATGTTGACTCACCAGATGACTACTATTCTGAATCCTATCCTGGCTGACAATGAGTCAAAATATGATCTGTTTGTTAAACAAGTTGAGAAAATTGTTCGAATTGTCGATTATAATGAGGGACAGTCTATTCCCCAAGATTTGGTAGTAGACCAGGAGAACATAGGATATAATGAGGAGAATGTATATAACAATCTTGAAAGGAAAGAAAATATCCCTTATCTCGTTCGACGAGATCAAAATGTTGATGAAGTTTTGAATAGACTTCACACACAGCGTGGGTATCATTACCAGGTGACAAGAATTATCGAGGATGTCCTCAATAGAATGGGTATCAATGTGAGTCTCATGTATCAACCATATTTTATTTCTGCTTTTTCTTCTACAGTGCAAATGACAGAAGTGCCAATGAGTGTAAAAAATCCCAAAACAATTATAAAATTTACAGGAGAGGCTGGAGAGTCAACTGTCGAGCATATAGCTCGCTATATGGTCGAATTAGAAAATTTGACAAATAATGAAAACTTGAGAATGAAGTTTTTTCCTGCTTCATTAACAAAAAATGCTTTCACTTGGTTTTCAAATTTGAGACCCAATTTAATTTTAATGTGGGCACAATTGAAAAATACTTTTCATGCTCAATTTTATAGGACAGAATTGAATGTCTCGTTGACATACTTGCTTGCAATAGAACGAGATGATGGAGAATCGATAGATGATTATATAATTCGATTAAAAAATATTCGCAATCGATGTTACGTGTCGATCTCTAAAAGCGAGATCGTCAAAATAGCCATCAAAGGTCTTGGCTTGTATATACGTTGAAAATGACTCAATGTGCATATTCCTGATTTAGCCTATTTGGTTGAGAGAGTTTGACAAGTTGAAAAAATAAAAGAAGAAAAGAAGAAAGAAAGAGAAATGGTTGAATATGAGTTTGTCGAAGACAATATTCAATGATAATAAGTATTTTTGCTTTTGTCCATCTAGCAAAAAAAATCATAAAAAATAATATTTTCGACAAGTTATTGTTGAATTCTTCGACAAGCCAATGTTTGACAAATTCGAACTTTATCAAGTTACGGGTGCATATTGGAACACTTTGAAAGAAGTTGCGTACTCTATTAAGGTATGTACAAGTATGTCTGTAAAAAGAAGTTCTTGAGAAGCGGTTATTGGTAGTTGTTAGATATAACTGTGGAAAAGAGAAAAACTCTTTATTCAACTTTGAAACTCTATAAAGTTGATCAAATTTCAGATAAGAAAACGCTTCTCTGTTCACTTTGAAAATTGTGAAGGTGGAATTTTGAAAAAAAAAATTGATTATGATATTTTCGAGTCATCAAATATGACAACTCTCTGACCACAGTGATCCGAGAAGAAAAAGGAAAATTACCATGATTTGGGTAATATGTTGTCATAAAAAATTAGATGAGGTATCGAAAATGAATACGACTGAAAATATTCAATAAAATGTCGAAGATCCAATAGTTCGACAAACAACCACTTTACCTCTAGAGGTTGAAAACAAATACTTGGGGGCATTTCTTATATCGAAGATAATTTTTCTTCGATAAATTGAAAAAAAATATCATTGGCTCTTCAAGAATGACATGATGCTTCACTAATATTTTGTCATGCACTACGTGAAAATATTTGTGAAAATTTGTACAATATATAAAATTGATCAAATAATTATTTGGGGCCAGTTTTAAATTGATCAAGCCATTGAAAATCAATTTCGACAAAGAAGAGCTATTGG
Organism: Arachis hypogaea; assembly: GCF_003086295.3. Taxonomy (NCBI): domain Eukaryota; kingdom Viridiplantae; phylum Streptophyta; class Magnoliopsida; order Fabales; family Fabaceae; genus Arachis; species Arachis hypogaea. Next base: position 10,225,912 of record NC_092036.1, read on the forward strand.
AGTTGGATGGATCAATAATTGGCAAGAGTTTGGTGATGGAGAAAATGAGAGAATATCAATAGTAACAGGCTCGATGCAATTATTTTGGTCGAAGCCGTGATAGAAATACCATCTTTTTGAGATCGAATTGGTGGTAATCAAGGTGGTCGACAATTGGATTGAGTTAATACTGGTGTTCCTTTTACCTCCTAATAAGGGGCAAAATCTTCTCCTTTAAATCGAATTGTCTTTCTCGGGGCAAAACAATTGAAACTCCATTTCTAAAAATGGATTCAACTATGTTGATGAGAAATATTTTGAGGAAGAAATTGAAGAAATGGCTGGTACCACCCTCGAAAATATTGAATAATAGTAAGTATTTATACTTTCTTCCTTCTAGTCGAAAAAATAAATACTTAGGGGGCATTTGTTATATCGAAAATAATATTTTCGATAAAGATATTATTGAACTCTTTGACAAGCCAATATTCAACAAGAATAGATTTCGATCATTGTCAAGTGCCAAAAATATTTCGATCAACCTTCAAATACATGTTAGAATTAACTTTAGATTGGAGTCAATTAGGTACTCTCTATTAATCTATTAACGCAAATGTGAAAATCGAAGAGGTATACTCGACGGAGGTCAGGTGTATCAAAGAAGAGGTTAGTGGTGTCGAAGATGGTATACAGAAAATCAAATTGATGGCAAAAGAGTTTCAATCTCTAAAGCAATTTGTTAGTTGAGAAAAGAAGTGAAGATTAACTACATAGGATTCATCAAGGATGGTCAATCGATGAAGGAGAGAATTTTGATCGACTAGGGCTCATCAAGAAAGAGTGAAACAATCGAAGAAGTAAAAAAATTAATAAGTGAAGATGGTTAGTGGCAGTTACAGACGGCACTCAAAGAGAACGGGAACGGTTATTCAAGGATTGACATACATGGAAGTTATATCTGAATTTGATTGGTCGAAGACTTCTATAAATTAGTGAAAGATTGAAGAAACAAAAGTTGAAATCTTTTCAGAGAAAACACTCACACTCACTCACATCTCCAGCGACTTTCTGAGTTAGTCAAGAGTCTTTTTTTTTTTTGAAGGGTTCCTTCCATATCTTAGTTTTCATTTAAATTCCCTGCAACTTTCTTTTCATGCAATTTATCTTTCTTGCAATGTCCTTTTTTTTCCTTTAAATTCAACAACTTTTACCCTTTCCAGTCTTTACCTTTTAATTTGCCATTTATTTTTCCAAACACTTTTTCTTTCTTGTAATTTGATTTCCCTTTTATTCAAGCCATTTAAGTTTTATTGTTCATTTTGAATTTCTGCAAAGTTTGGTTCTTTCTTCTTCGTCATTGTCAAAGGTATAGATTTTGATGCAAATAAAACTGATACCTGCAAAAGAGAAGTAGGTTTCACTCACAGCTCATTAGGTATCGAACCACCATCGATTTGTTAAAAATCGACAAAATAATTGGTAATGATATTAGTTATGATATACGAACACTGATATAAATACTATACGACACGAAATACACGGATATACAAATTTTAAATTTTTATAAGACACGAAGATATAACATATATGATTAAATGAGTTTTAGAGAGGTGAATTTCTGTGTGCTCCCATAGAGATGAGAGAGAAATTGAGTGAGAAAAACACGTGAGTTGATGAAGTGATTTTGTTATAACGGTGAATCACACCTTTGTATTATATAGTTAGACTATATATATAGTAACAGTTTCGCTAGGAAACCAACTAGGAAGTAGCTGACTAGAGTCAATTAGTTGAAAAACAAGAAGTTTGTTATAAAAAAGAAAAAATAACTTCCCATTATCCTAATTCATATAAAAGATTGGTTTGAGTTGGTTTATGTTGTAGTTGGCTCTCTAAACTTGTTCATATACTGCTAACAATATAACTAATTAGTCCTAGTCAGCATAGAGAAAATACAATTAAGTCCTTAATAAGGATATTAACTTAACTAACCATACATCAAACTATGTCAGTAAGAGTGAAGGATAAAAATATTTTTACTCTCCAACAATATATATAAATATAAATTATTTTTTAAATAAATTATAATAATAATTTAATATTTTATTAATATTATAATATAAATTAAATTTTTAATTACTCTTTATATTTTTTTTAATTATATAAAATATTTAAAATATTTTTTATTTTAATATATATTATTTATAAACTAATTTTAAAAATATATATTAAAAAAATTAGATATATTGATATATAATAATATTTAAATATTAAAAAATTTCTTAAGACACAAATACATGTGTATGTCGAACAAATATCAAAAGGTATTTTATCTTAAATATATCCAAAATATATACTGGCACATAACTAAACAAAATATTTATTATTCATAGGATATTAGTGAACCCTAAACCCTAATAATATCACGGCCACGTATCCTCATGTGTGTGATATTAGACTACTTAGCTTTTAGTTACATCTCATTTGAATGAAGTATTATGCTGCAGTTCCTATTTATTGTCTTCTCCTGAGTTGTGTTGGGTCACGGATGGATCTAGAGGATTGAATCACAACTATAAGTAATTGAACAAAACCTACAAGAATGGTAAGATCAGAGGGCCATGATTTTTGCATCGAATCAATAAAAAATAAAATTTGCTGAGACTTGAAAACCACTATGCATCGCAAATTCGGTTTAATCAGCACTTGGAATGAACTTCAAATAATACTTGAAACCTAATTAATTTGAGTTAGTCAAATAATTAATTTATTTATTTGTTTAAGTAAGTATTAGAATTTAAATTTTATTTTATACACATAATAATTTATTGACCAACAATAAATTTTTAAATAAAATTAAACTTAAATCTACAATAAATTAATCGATCTTTAGTCTGTCAAATAAAAAAATACTATAAAGAACAAAAAAATAAAAATGACACTTAAAACCAGTGGGTTTTGTCCTTGATGACTGTGAAACTCTATATCTATTTTTCATTAAATATATAAAATTTACATTTATATATATGTACATGCAAAGGCCCCATTATATGTAGAGGTGGGAAATTGTGCAATATTGGACACCAATGTGCGATATAATTCCAAAATCACATGGCCACACAAATCGGGTTACAAGTTTTAAGAAACAACAAGTTTGGGTAGATATCACAAAAATTGAAGATCATGTTGGGGAAATAAATTAAACAAATAAATAAGTTAATTACTAATTTAGCATCCAAAAAATTTAGCTAAGGACAAATTTTTTTTTAAATAATGTTATTGATAAAACAACTTTAAGATTATTTAAAAATATGATAAAAATAATTAATAAATAGTATATTTTTTATAAATAATAAAAAAACTTTTATATTTAATAAATAACTTATCCTTTTCATTTAAATTTTTATAACAATATTTAAAAAAATATCTAAAAAATACACAAAAAATAGAATAAAATTTAATTTATAGATTTTTCTTTTTATTTTTCAGAAGACGTGATCATTCATAATTAAAAAAAAATTCACTTGATATAAGATGACTAAATTTAAAAAATAAAAATATCTTATTTTTTTAATAATAATTACAAAAATTTGCATCAAAAAATAATTTTAAAGTCTTTTTTAAAATATATATTTATTATTTAATTTTTTATCGTCTTTTTAAAATTTTTGAAAACTTATTTATTATCATTAGTATTTTTTAAAAAAATTTTTTTCAGTAATATGAATTTTAAGGTACTATTTAGATAGTTTAATTTAAATAAGTATATGGGAGACAATATTGTATTATAATTGAACAAAGACTTAAACCTAGCTAAGAGATTGGTCTGACCTACTTATTTTACATTGATTGAATTTCATAAATTGGCTTAGAAATACAAATTAAGAGATGTGATAATAATGATAATCTATGGATTGAAGCCGGAGACACTATACACATGACACGATATAACACAAGATACACCTAACACATTAATTTTAAATTTTTGTTAGACACAAAAATACAACACACATATATAAAATATAAATTTTTTTCAGATAAAATATCTAATCAATTTTTTGTTAGTTTAGAATCAATTTTAATCCTATAAAGTATTTTAGATAATTTTTATATTAATAACTAATAATAAATATTATTTTTAAATTTATTTTAGGAATATAAGCTAAAATAAAAATTAAACATGCCAACTCATAATCATACTGAGTTTTTTTTTTATATTTTATTAAGATATAATTAAACATGTATATCAAACTAATATGGTGTTTAAAATATATGTAACACATATCTAAATATAGTAATTTAATTAATAAAGGATAAAATATATTTTTTATTTCTAAAATTTGACAAAAATTTTAAAAATACTCATAAATTTTATTTTATTTCAATTTCGTCCTAAAATTTTTGGATTTACATTAAATATACCATCGACGGCTAAATTTTCAAAAAATTTAAGAACAATCTAACAATAATGCATGCAAATTATGCTTGATTGCTTGTGTTGAGAGTTGTTCTTATGAAATTGTTGTTGAATTGGTCTTAAATTTTTTGAAAAATTAATCGTTAGGGATATATTTGATGCAAATCTAAAAATTTTGGAACAAAATTGAAACAAAATAAAATTTAAGAGTATTTTTAAAATTTTTGTCAAACTTTAAAGATAAAAAATATACTTTACCCTTTAATAAAATATCCATACTTTTTAAGTTTCAATAGTTAGATGGAGATTTCACTTAGTTTATTTAAAAGCTTTATATTAAGCTTTGGTACCATCAGAAAAAGATTATGGATTAGACTTAATTATGCAGAACCAAAACAGAAAAGAATTGAAACCTAAACTTGTAAAAGAAGATTGATATTATTATTGATTAATAATGTGTCATGTTTTTTTTTTTTGGTGAAACAAAGGGGGTTCAAGGACCCCAACAAGAAAAAAACAACAGAACAAAAAAGCAAGACAAACTAAGACCCTCTTATACGAAGGGTCCGAGACTATCACAAAGAAGGGCATAGCTAAATTCTGGAGGGGCTCTGTCAAAGAGGTGCAAACCAAGGGGGAGGTCCTGACCCTTCTTAGCAAAAAGATTTGCTACCAAGTTAGCTTCGCGAAGATTATGCTTCCAGCCAACATGTTGTATTCGAGCCGCCAGGACACAAATATCCTGAATCAGAGGGGCACAAGGGTGGCTTGGTGCTAACCACAGATGATGAAGTTGATAGCAGAGGCTGAGTCCGATTCTACTTCGAGGTTCTGGTACCCATTAGCTATAGCAATATTCAGACCATGAATTATCGCCCACAATTCTGCATGCATAATTGAGCAGCTGCCCACATTGCAGGAGAATCCTTTCAAAAAACTCCCAATTGAGTCTCTGAAGACTCCCCCACACGCAGCGTTACTCATATGTGCGTACCAGGATCCGTCCACATTCAATTTAATGCATTCTCCGTGAGGCCGAGCCCAGCTTATAAGGCATTCACTATCACCCTGGATAATCCGATGACTTCGGTTACTCCTGTTCACTCTAAGGAACTCTTCAGACCGTGCTTGGATCTGATGCACAGCATTAGGAACAAGAGTATACTCACCATTAAACACCAACTTATTGCGAAAGTACCAAATTGAGGACATAGCAACCCCAAATAAGCAGGCCCAGTTATTAGAAGCAGTAAGGTTTTGCAGCAACCAATCGCTAAGACAAGTATTAAAGAAGGAAGGTAACTTATTAGGGGGATTAGGATTTCCCAAATGTTCCTTGCATAGAAGCAATCCCGCAGCACATGAATGGTTGACTCTTCCTGGCAGTGGCATCGGGGGCAAGAGTCAACACTAGTCAAATGTCTACGCTTTCTTTCTGAATTCGTCAGGATAGCATTATGCGCCACCAACCAAAGGAAGGTTCTGACACGTTCAGGGCCTTGCCACTTCCACACTAAACAGAAGACCTTGTCCGGAGACTGCTGGACCTCTCCTAGGCTCTGGTACGCTGACTTGACAGTGAATGATCCGTCCGAGGAGGCTCCCTAGGCTATGCGATCAGCTTCTTTCCATGGGGACGGGGGGGAGATAGCAACAATTTTCTTGATAATGTGCTCCGGCAGCACCTCTTGCAGCTTTCCAACGTCCCATTGCCTTGAGACATCAAGGAAATCCATTAGCATATCATTATAATTGAGGTTGACACTTACCTGGCTTGTCATTTCGCTGAGCAGCCCCACACCAGAGACCCAGTTATGATTCCAAAAATGAATTTGGGATCCATCCCCAACTCTCCAAATGCAGTTACTCTGAATACTGTCCCAAGACGAACAAATACCCTTCCAAAGATCAGAGTTGCTCCTCTTTCTCTCCACTCTGGGTATAATATCATTACCACCACCATATTTCGATCGAAGGACTCTAACCCAAAGAGCGCCTTTCTTCTCTATAAGACCCCAACCCGCTTTTATCATAAAGGCTTGATTCATCAGGCTTGCATGCCTAATGCCCAGTCCCCCAACCTGTTTTGGCTCACAGACTTTCTTCCAGCTAAGTAAGTGTATCTTCTTTGTTTGATGAGTATCACCCTAGAAAAATTCCTGCAAATGCGATCAATAGTATTACAAGTGGCAGATGGTAAAATAGCAGATTGCATATTATATATGGATTTTGAATATTATATTATTGAGCTTGGAGTTTAACTCTATGGAATATTATTGAGCTTGGAGTTTGACTCCATGGAATATTAAATTATTGAGTTTGGAGTTTGACTTTATAGATATTATTTTTGAGCTTGGAGATGCGCGCACAGAGGGACTGTCAAATGGTTAACTACCGGGACATGTCGGGCTGGCTATATAACTGACAGATGAGACTTATCATCCATAGGACATGCATACGTCATGTGCATTTGTATGTTTTGCTTGGGTGTGTATTGTTTTGGTTTGCTTAATTGCTTAACTCTGCTTATCTGCTACTTGTTCTATTTGTTTAATTGCACCTATGTCTGCGTTTTCCTTGTTTGAATTGTATGTGTATATTTTCTGAAAGACCCTCTTGGCAGAAGTGTGGGGGGGAGGAGGTTGTTCCACCGGTGATTCGGAGGGTTAAAGGAGACAGAAAGTGAAGTGTTAAGTTAAAGTTAGATTTAGAACTTGAATACCTTAGATAACTTACCTAATTTATGGTTTAGTTGGGTCTTTAAGCTAAAATATGAATGTCGGAGTTCTAGAAATGCCTCTGGCTTTTTCGGGACCTTTTATATTAACTATGTGGGAAGATTTACCATACTGAGAACCCCCGGTTCTCATTCCATACATATTTTTGTTATTTTTCATATGCAGGTCGAGAGGCATCACGTTGAGCGTCTGGAGACCTTCCTTACAAGCGAAGACCTTCCATATATATTCTAGCCATTAGCTTCGCAGGTCGAGTCTGGAGCTTAATATCTGTATTTTGGAACTCTGATATGTATATTATGTTTTCAGCTTTCTTTGATCTTGTCCATTCTGTCTTACGCTTATACGTATGAGTGTGACACGATTTTTTTTAAGGTTCCTCGTTATAAAAGTATTTTCAACTATGTTTATTTAAGTCTTTTCTTTTAGAGGTCCTAATACCTTGCCACCTCTGCTTACGACTTAAGTGTAAGGCTCTGTGTGGTAGAGTATTATATTATGGTATCAGAGCAGTTCGTTCTTGTAGAGGCTGAGGGACGGACTGACTATGCTTCTGAGCATACTCTGGGTGTGTGTATGTACTAATTAGGATATCTAATTGATAGATATGGCATATTTGTTTATGAGTACGCATTTGAAACTTTGAAACATTAGAGTTGAGATATTGAGACTAATCACCTTAATATCACTTGTTTGGTGTGAACAGGAACCAAATGATGACTCGTGGATGTGGACGCGATCGAGGCAGAGGACAGAATATTAATGCGAAACCTGAAACAAATATGAATAATCCCATGGACTTTACGAATTCTTTGGAAAACATGGTGGCTGCTATGTAAACAACGGCTGAGGCCATTGGTCAGCAAGTTAATAACGGAAACGGGGTAATGGCGGAAATGGGCCGATGACCTTAGCAACTTTTCTGAAGATAAATCCAACAACTTTTAGACGAACCACAAATCCCACAGAGGTTGATAATTGGTTTCAGGTGATGGAAAGAGCCTTGCAAGCGCAACAAGTGCCTGAAGATCAGTGTGTTGAGTTTGCTACTTATCAGCTGATGGATGAAGCTCAGTATTAGTGGCAAGGGACCCGATGCCTTCTGCAGCAAGATAATGTTGCAATCCCTTAGGATGTAGTCCAATCCGAATTTTATAAGAAGTATTTCCCAAACTCAGTAAGGACGGCAAAGGAGCTTGAGTTGTTACAGCTGTAGCAGGGTCCTATGTCAGTGACAGACTATACCAATCGGTTTGAGAAACTATGCCGGTTTTCTAGAATTTGTCACGGTGCTCCGGAGGATTTTGAAGAATGGAAATGCATAAAATATGAAGGTGGTATGCGGAGTGACATTTTGAGTACAGTGGGTCCAATGGAGATCAGAATATTTTCTGAATTAGTAAACAATAGCAGAGTTGTCGATGATTGTGCGAGAAAGGCAGCATTGGACAAGGGTGATCACCGAACTTTTGTTAGGAGAGATCAGGGGAGGAACTTTGCGCCTAGAAGACAAAATTTCAATTGAGGTGGTTATGTCCCACAACAACATTTGGGTCAGAATAACTTTCGAGGATTCAATAATAACAACAACCAGCGAAGAGGCAAAGGAAGGCATATTTGGAATCCTCCCAACAACTTGACATGTAGGAGATGTGGGGCATATCATCCTAATTCTCCATGTAGAGCTAGAGTAGGTGTATGCTACTACTGTGGTGGAGCCGAACATCTGTCTTGGAATTGTCCAGAGAGGAAGAGACAGGAAGCTGAGAAAGTTCAGCAGCAGAGACGTGTGTTTACCATATCGGCGGATGGTGCTGAAAGGTCAGACACTCTGATCAGAGGTAAATGTGAAATTGGTGGTACAATCTTAATTGCTTTATTTGATACTAGGGCATCACATTCATTTATATCATTTGAGAAAGCTAATGAGTTAGGATTGAAGATTACCATGCTAACATATGATTTGCATGTACATACTCTTGCCTCTGAGACCGTCGTAACTAGATTAGGTTGTCAACAAGTTCCGTTCCGAATTAAGCACCGAATTTTTGTCCATGATTTAATTTGTCTACCGATGACTGGCCTCGATCTCATTCTGGGATTGGATTGGTTATCAAAGAATCATGTTCTACTCGATTGTTTTGAAAGATCACTGTAGTTTATGTCGGAAGGTTCAGAAGGACCGGTGGTGGCGAATGGATATTATTTGAATTCTGTCATGGTGAATTGTAGTGGAAGTGAATGTTCGGAACTCATACTATTGGCTGCCAGTGTGTCGAACGATGAACAAAGTTTGAATCGGATTCCAATTGTGAATAAATTTCCAGAAGTATTCCCTGAAGACATACCTGAATTTTCTCCTTCTTGAGAAATCGAATTTGTAATTGAGCTGGTTCCTGGAGCAGGACCAATTTCAATTGCACCTTACTGAATGTCGCCTTTAGAGCTAGCTGAACTTAAAGCTCAGCTAGAGGAGTTAATAAGTAAGAACTTCATTCGTCCTAGCGTTTCTCCATGAGGAGCACTAGTATTGTTGGTGAAAAAGAAGGATGGAAGTATGTGGCTGTGCATGGACTACAGACAACTAAATATAGTGACAATAAAGAATAAATACCCATTGTCAAGAATTGACGATCTGATGGACTAATTGCAAGGAGCTAGTGTCTTTTCCAAGATCGACCTAAGGTCTAGTTATTACCAGATAAGAGTGAGAGATGAAGATACCTCGAAAATCACTTTCAGAACTCGATATGGTCACTATGAATACACTGTGATGTCATTTGGGCTGGCAATGCCCTTACTGTGTTTATGGACTATATGAATTGGATATTTCGTCCTTTCCTGGATAGATTCGTTATCTCTTCATTGATGATATTCTAATCTACTCTAAGATTGAGGAGAAGCATGCAGAACACTTGAGGATCGTGCTGTGGATTTTGAAAGAGAGAAAGTTGTATGCTAAACTTTCTAAATGTGAATTCTAGAAGAATGAGGTAAAATTTCTAGGTCACGTAGTGAGTAAGCAGGGAATAGTTATGGATCCTTCTAAGGTTGAGGCAGTAATGGATTGGGGACGACCTACATCAGTGACGGAATCAAAAGCTTCTTAGGTTTAGCAGTATATTATCAGAGGTTTATCAAAGGCTTTTCACAAATTGCATTGCCTTTGACAAAGTTAACTCGAAAGGATGCGACATTTGCCTGGACATCAAAATGTGAGGAGAGCTTTCAAGCCTTGAAGCAGAAACTGACTACAGTGCTTGTGCTTGTGTTACCCAAACCTAATGAGCCTTTTGAAGTGTATTGTGATGCTTCGCTGAAAGGTCTGGGGTGTGTGTTGATGCAACACTGGAATATGGTAGCTTACGCATTACGTCAGTTGAGACCTCATGAGATAAATTACGTAACTCATGACTTGGAATTAGCAGCAGTTGTATTGTAGTGGAGATTTGGAGGCATTACTTGTACAGAGTAAAATTTTGAGTCTTCTCTGATCACAAGAGTCTCAAGTATCTCTTTGATAAGAAGGATCTCACCATGTGAAAAGGAGGTCGATGGAGTTGCTGGAGGATTACGACTTTGAGTTTAGCTACCACCCAGGGAAGGCGAATGTTGTAGCGAATGTCTTGAGTCGAAAGTCGTTGACAGTCGCTTGGATGATGATTAAGGAAGAGGAGTTGGTGAGCAAGTTTGGGGATTTAAGACTGGGTGTCAGAGAATTTAATGGGAGTGTATGCCTGAACCAACTGTAGATCTCTAGTGATTTCAAGTCCGAAATTTTAAAATCTTAACAAAACAGTCAGGAGTTATAGAAGGTGTTGCCGACAATCGAAAAGGGAAAGCGATGGGGAGTTTCGTGGGACGGATATGGAATATGGAGGTACAAGGGTAGGATCTTCTTGCCGAATGTTGGGAATTTGCGGCAAGATATCTTGAAGGAGGCGTATAGGAGCGGATTCTTTATCCACCCAAGAAGTACCAAGATATACCATGATCTAAAAGCAATGTTCTGGTGGCCGGGAATGAAGAATGATGTGGCATTGCATGTTTCAAAATGTTTGACTTGTCAGAAAGTAATTGAGAGCTAAGGTTACCTATCCTAGACATTGACCACAAAAATATGATGATTATGAAGAGTTAATCCTACTTAGTCAACCCTACATCGAGGATAAGTCAAGTAGGCATAGTTGATTTCAATCCATAAGTCTTATGTCAACACTTAGGGTCACATAGAGTCAATAGAGACCAAATCAACTAACTACTCTAATGTATCAAATAAGAACGGACATCATTGACTCAAGGATCACCAAAGTCATCAATTTCAAGCCAAGAGTGGAGGAAAACTATGTAAAAACTAAGCCAAGAATTTTATCAAACACTTGGTGTGCATGAAAATAGAATAACATTAAATTGCATGGAAAATAAAATCTAACTACCAAAAGCAAGACATGATAACAATAATTAAAGAAAATAATAAATGAACATAAAACATAAATTGCATTAATTGAAAATTAAATTAAGAAAGTGTCATAAACATAAAAGAACAAAAGGAATGAAAATAACAAATAGAAGGAAAGAACAAAGTTGCAATAATAATAAATGACAAGAAAAAGTAAAGGAAAACAAGAATTAAAAGTAGAAATTACAAGAAATTAAACTAAAGAACCCTAATTCTAGAGAGAGGGGGGAGCTTCTCTCTCTAGAAACTAAGAGAAAACATCATAAAAATTAAACCTAATTGCCCCCTCCCCCTTCACATGGAAGGATGCCCTCTTTGATATAGCACTCAATCAGCTTCAGAAGGTCCAAAATTGGGCTATAGAGGCCCAAAAATCGCTCCCAGCTATTTGCAATAAATGAGTCACGCGCTGGGACTTGTGCGTACGCACACATGCTGATTTTCTTCTTGTGTGTGGGCACAGGTGTTGATTTCCATTCTGTGCGTGGGCACAGGTGCTGATTTTGACCCTTGTGCGTGGGCACAGAAGGTGTGCATGGGCACAGGCTGAAATGCTTCTCTCTTTTGATTTCTTCATGTTTTCTCCCAATTTCATGCTTTTCTTCCACTCTTTTCAAGCCATTCCAACAAAAGTCTGCTATTTGAATGAATAAATGTGGGTTTATATGATGAAATTCACTCAAATCAAACCAAAATATATCGTCAAATATTGATTCATCAAACACCAGAGACCATCCGGAACATTACAATCTTTAGAAATTCTGCAATAGAAGTGGGAAAGCATTGTCATGGATTTTGTGTCAGGTTTGCCAAGAACTCGAGTTGGATTTGACGTGGTTTGGGTGATTATGGATCGGATGACGAAGTCAGCTCATTTTTTACCCATTTGGATGAATTGTACGTTAGAGGAGCTAGCACGTTTGTACATCAAGAAAATTGTAAGGTTGCATGGCGTGCCTACCACCATAATCTTTGACAGAGATTCTCGTTTCACTTCAAGATTCTGGGGGGCGTTTCAGAAAGCATTTGGAACTCAATTGAGTCTAAGTACCGCGTACTATCCCCAAACCAATGGCCAATCAAAGAGAACAAGCCAAGCCCTAGAGGAAATATTGAGGGCTTGCGTTTTGGACTAACCGGCGAGTTGGGATCGGTATATACCGCTAGTGGAGTTTGGGAATAATAACAGTTACCATGCGAGCATCGGAATGGCTCCGTATGAGGCTCTATATGGGAGAAAGTGTTAATCTCCGCTATGTTGGTATGAAGCTGGGGACACAAGTTTGTTAGGAACTGAGTTATTAGCTGAAACCGCCGAACAGATTAAGAAAATCCGAAACCGAATGCTTACCACTCAGAGTCGTCAGAAGAGTTACGCCGATCAAAGATGGAAACCGTTAGAATTTAATGAAGGAGATCATGTATTTCTAAGAGTTACTCCAACAACAGGAGTGGGTAGAGCGATCAAGGCAAAGAAATTGAATCCTCGTTATATCGGTCCGTTTCAGATTCTGAAGAAAATTGGACTGGTGGCGTATTGAATATCTCTACCACCGCATCTTTAGAACATAAATTAGTTCAATTGAGAGAAGATCTAACGCTTCAATTGACTTTGATTCGAATTAACGATAGTAGTATTAAGCGATTACGCGGAAAAGAAGTCACATGAGTAAAAGTTGCTTGGAGTCAAGCTGGAATTGAGGAGCACATTTGGAAACTTGAGTCAGAAATGAGAAAAAACTATCCGCACCTATTTTCAGGTAAATGAATATGAATTTTTGGGAGCAAATTTCTTAATTAGGTGGGTAAGATGTAAACACTGTAAAATTAATAAATAATTAGCCAATAAATAAATTATTATTCATAGAAATTAGAAAAATCAATTTTTATAATTTAGAGGAGTAGAAATATTGAAAATACGAATTTTGACACTATTTTTAAAGATTTTGGCCCAAAATCAGTCCAATAAATCGAACCGGTTGAACTGAGCCCAAACCTGCCCAAGGCCCAACCTATATAAACTTTCCAACGAAGCTTCCTTCTTCATTTTCATGTGTGATACGCTGAAAGAAGAGAGAATCACGCTGAAAAAACCTAACCCTCCTTCCGAAAATTTAATAGTCCATAACTTTTAATCCAAAATTCTGATTGATGAGCCGTCAGCAAACACGTGTTCGTATCAAAATTCTCTTCAATTCTATCTGAACAAAGAGCAAGAAATTTGCATTTTTTGTCCAATTCTCTCCCTTGTCAATTTCGTGACTTTAGAGTTTGGGTATTGAAGAATTGAATAATTTTGATGGTTTAAGTGAACTCTAGTAGCAGATAATCACTGAATTTTGTTCAATTGATCCGTGGGTAAGCTAAAAAATGGTTAAAACCTTGTGAATCATTGAATTAGTGAACCTTATGATGATTATAGTGATATTGTGTGAAATAGCTGGTTGATTTGGAGTTTAATTGGGCGGTTTTGGAACGAAATCCAGGTAATTGGGGAAGCTTGAAGCTTGTGAAAGGAGAGGTTTTTTAGGTGTTCTAAGCTTAGGGAGAAATCGGCCAAGGTATGATTTTGTTTTCTCGTAGTTAATATTTAATATCACGTGAAAACTTAGGCTAAAAGACTTTAAGATAGGAATGAACTGAATGAATTATTGATGGATTGTGTATATGGTATATGATGTGTGGTTTGGCTTTTGTAAATAATTTGCTATTGGAGTTGGTTGGTTTTGAGAAAAGATTTAATATTGTGATTGGTTTGATTTTGAAATAATTTGATACTAGAAATGATTTGAATGATTGAGAGGTGTTTGGTTTGGTGGTTAGGACCCTTAAAAGGTGGCAGAAGTTTAAGTTTTAGAGGAGATACTGCCGAAATTTTTATAAGAATTGGAGTTTTGATTTAAAATGTTATTTTAAAAAGAAAAAGATTATTATGTGGCTTGTATATTTGAGACTATTTGTTGACCCTCTGTCGCAAGATGTGATCGGGCACTTTAACTTTCCGAGTTCCTCCATGGGTATGTCGGAATATTAAATTACTGAACTTGGAGTTTGACTCCATAGATATTATTTTTGAACTTGGGGATACGCGCATAGAGGGACGGTCAAATGGTTAACTACCAGGATATGTCGGGCTGGCTATATAACCGACATATGAGACTCATAAGTCATAGGATAGACATACATCATGTGCATTTATATGTTTTGCTTGTGTGTGTATTGTTTTGGTTTGCCTAATTGCTTAACTCTACTTATCTGCTACTTGTTCTATTTGTTGTAATTGCACCTCTGTCAGTGCTTTCCTTACTTGAATTGTATGTGTATATTTTCTTAAAGACCCCTCTTGGCGGAGGTGTGAGGGGGCGGGTTGTTCCACTGGTAATTCGGAGGGTTAAAGGAAACAGAAAGTGAAGTGTTAAGTTAAAGTTAGATATAGAACTTGAATACCTTAGATAACTTACCTAATTTTTGGTTTAGTTGGGTTTTTAAGCTGAAATCTAAGTGTCGGAGTTCTAGGAATGCCTTTGACTTTTTCGAGACCTTTACATTAACTATGTGAGCACCTTCACTAAGACCCCCTAATTCTCATTCCATACATATTTCTATTGTTTTTCAGGTGCATGTCGAGAGGCACACGTTGAGCGTCTGGAGACCTTTCTTACAAGCGAAGAACTAAAGGAAGAAAAGTTTGAGAATATTTGAAGTTTTGAACATTTTTGAAAATTTGAAAAGAAGAAATAAGTTTGCGAAACAATGATTTCAAAAAGACTTCCGCTAAGCAAAAACTTTGATATCTAAATCGTTTTCTTTGATAAAACGCCCTTTAAAGGAACAAATGCACATATTTAGGGGGAACTCTTGCAAAATTTTTTTTCTCCAAAGCTTTCTATAAAACAAAGTGCATTATTGTTGCTTTCAAAATCATTTATAAATACATATCCTCAAAATTGGTTTGTCATTATCAAAAAGGGGGAAATTGTAAATCATGTTGCTTGTATGCGAAATTTGTATTCGTAGGTTTTGATGAATGACAAACCAACAAACGACATGAAGAGTCAAACCAACAAACAACTTGAATGAACAAGCATGAAGAGTTGAAAGCAAACACAACAACAACAAGAAACTCAAGTCCACAACATTTGAAGACAAGTATAGAGTCTTAGGACTTAGGTAACTTCTTGTTAAGAACCAATTGCTAAATCTCTCAACACACACTCACAAAATGTTTTGATGCACATCTTGCAATTCGATGCTAGCCAAAAGGTTTTAAAAACTTGTTTTCAAAGGTACAAAAGCATAGGAATTGACTCCAACAAGTTTGAGATCAATCCTAAGCATTTTGAAGTGATTTTAAGCCATTTTTTAAGGTTTGCATCGATGCACACTCATCTTGCATCGATGCAAAGCATGCAACGACTTGTTGCATCGATGCAAAGATGTTTGCATCGATGCAACCTAGCTGAAAATTCAAATTTCAGCATCAAAGACACATTTGCATCGATGCAAAGTGTTATGCATCGATGCAAATATTTCAAAAACATAAAAAACGGCTAGTTTTGACATAAATGCTCCATCCCATTAATTCCCCAACGTTTCTAAGGTTTGGGGAATCTATAAATGGATGGATTGAAGCCTTATTTCATAACTTTGAGTATTTGGAAACTATCTAGTTCATATTCTTTCATTCTACACATTTTTAAGTGATATAATACACAATTTGAGAGAGCAATATCAATTGGTTCAATAGTGCTAAACTTGTAATCACACACTCTTCTAGAGAGCACTCATTTCATCTCAACAATTCTTTGAGAATTGTTTTCTTGTACACCTTGTAAATTGGAGTGTGATCTCCAAGGTTGAGTCAAGAGTTGTAAACACTATAGTCGGTGAGGATACCAAAGAGGTATACTAAGTACTCAAGGCAAATCTTAGAGAAGGTATCTCTAAGTGGAGTGGGTTAGTATACGAGTGGTGATCATATACCGTGAGGTGTTAGAAACTAAGGACTCGGATTGTAAAAGGTTTTGCGCGAGCACCTTGAAGCTTGGCAATAGTGGAACTTCTCAATTGCGATTGAGAAAGAAAGTGGACGTAGGACAAGGATTGTGCCGAACCACTCTAAATAGCGTTTGCATTTCTCCAAACTCATCTCTTCAATATTATTGTCTTTTACTTTTAAGCAAATAAATTGTGATCGAAAAGTAGCTTCGTAAGTACTTAAGGAGTGGCTTAAGTCCGATTGGTGAAAAGCTTGATCAATTTATTTGAGTTGGTGTCTATTGGAAAGTAAAAGCTCCTTATAAATGCTTAGCAATTGAGTTAAGCTCTTGGAAAAATACTAGTACAATAACACTTTTATATATTGTCTTTAACTTTTGTAAAAAGATTCATTGTTATTGCAATACTCAATTCACCCCCCCTCTTGAGTAATTGTGCATAGGTTCTACATCTTTTAGACTATCATATTTTGTTTTAGGCTATATATATATATATGTTTATAAAATCTCCACATGTATATTTTGTATTTTGTCCCTCCTAGAGGTTGACTTGGAGATACATGTGTTTATTTTGTAGTTTGAGTTTTATTTTGGGTTGTATATACATATACTCTGACCAGCCTTAGTTTCGCAGGTCAAGTCTGGAGCTTGATATCTGTGTTTTGGAACTCTGATATGTATATTATATTTTCAGCTTTCTTTGATCTTGTTTATTCTGTTTTACGCTTATACGTATGAGTGTGACACGATTTTATGTTTTCATTTTTGTTTAGCTTATTCTTCAAGGCTCCTCGTTATAAAATTATTTTCAACTATATATATTTATTTAATTCTTTTCTTTTAAAGGTCGTAATACCTCGCCACCTCTACTTTACGACTTAAGCGTAAGGCTATGTGTGGTAAAGTATTACAGTAGACATAACATGACAATCAGACATGTTAGCACGACTTAGATCTTCAATAGCATATTTATGTTGATTTAAAAATATAATTAGCTTCAGGTCCCATAAAATAGTGAAAACTACTCAAATCTTGAGAGAAAAAATATTGTTAAGATCTGTTATTAAATTGTCAATTTTAAAACTATTATTGTATGTTATAACAATGTCATCAATATAAACAAAAGAGATAATAGAATTATTATTTTGTTTAACAAACAATGAGTGATTAGATGTTGTGTGCTTGAATCCAAACTGCATTAAGAAGTATGATTTAAAATATTGAACTGGGTTCGTGGAGCCTCTTTGAGGCCATAAATGGCCTTTTATAGTTTGCACACAAGATTAGGTTTTATTTGAATAACTTTGAGACCGAGACATGCAAACTTGTTCTTCAAACTTTTTATTAAAAAAAAAATATTGTCAAAGTCAAACTGTTTCAGAGATCAATCAAAAGATAAAATAATACTAATAATAATTTTGATTGTATTAGGACGAATTACAAGACTTAAAATTATTAGTGGTTTCAAACTTATTTTAAATAGTAACAATTAACTCAATATGAAAACAGGACCATATCATATCTTCTATTTTTTTAGTTGTCCAAGGTATTTTCTAGTTTGACAGATCAAACACTAATTTATCGCGGATTTGAGCTCTAGTTAAAGATTTACCATTAACCAATAAATTGCTATATGCACAAGACAGGATTTGAATCTCCGACACTTGTTTAAAAGAACGAGTGAGTTGACTACTCGACCAACCTAAATTAATTGACATATCATGTTTTCTACTCTTGAAGCAAGGAGCAACAACTTAACAACATCAGCAATTAAATAATGATAATAATCTTAACTATTTGTTCAATAATTTTCCAATTAGTCCTATGCAACGATAGTAGCAGTTCTTCTTCTCCAAATTCACCATGGCTTCTTTCATGCTCAAGCTAAGCAATAATTGCATACCATCTCCTTCCATTAAGGTTCCACTGCTCACATATACTAATATAGTAATATGGACAATATAATTCAAATGCTGCTATAGCTAGAGCACCATTTATTCAAAGAATTTTTTAATGTGTAAAATTACACTTATATTATATATAGCATTTCATTAAGTAGGTGGAATGCTACTATATATTTTTTTTGCATGTCATGAATAAAGTCAACTACGTGCACCGATTTGGTTTTTGATTGAAATTTTAGAGATTAAATCGATACACATAGTAAATTTCAATTATCATTTTAAGAATTCAGTTATCTGAAATAGACTATTCTAGAGTGTATATTATTGTATTCTAGAGCTTAGTTTAATTTTGGTCTTAAAAAGAAAATATGGAAAAGGATGTTGGTAATTCCAGAATCTAAAGCTGAAAAAAGTTGACATTTTTTTCCAATTTTTTCGGGTGAGTAGTTTGGTCTGTGAATAAATCAAATTTTCAATCTTTTTCTATTTCAATTCATGTGAAAGGGTGAAAGATTGAATTTTGAATTGGTAATGATAACTTATAAGAGTTTAAGAGTTTCAGTTGCTATATGAAGTTGAGTTTCGTGATTCAAATATACCCAAACTCTACAAATTTAGGTACAACTAATTTCAGCTTGAAATCTAACTCTGCTGTTATTTAGTAATGATTACATTCTTGTGATCTTTTCAAATAAGTTAAACCACTTAAATTCTACTCTCTTTTTTACCATTCTATTTTTGTTATCAGGATGAAAAAAAAGAAGATAAAAAGAACTAAAATATAGAAATATTGGATCCCAAACAGTTTATCATTTTCATTTCTAACATAAGATCTCTTTTGACAGATTAATGAAAGCATAAGCACTTGGAGACAGTTATAATTTAGAGTTTATGAAGGGTAGAAGAATTTTAGAGGTTAATCCAGATCATCCTATCATCAAAGACTTAAATGTAAGATCCTAGTTCAATACTATTGATCAATAACAGTCTTTAATTTATCAAACTTAAAATTTTTGAATGGAAAAAGTTATTTAAAATGTGTTTTTTTTTTTTTGCACTTTTTGAAAATTTTAAGATATAGAATTGCATATCTTGAAAGTTTAGAATGTAAAGTGTTCTAGCATTAACACAAAGTTTGAGGAAGGGACACACTAAATTAACTTGATAATTACCTCAGCTGCTCATTCTATGGCTAAAAAATTACACAAAAATAAATATAGGTGTAAGTTTTATAGTTGTAATTTTGATCAGAGTTTTAAATCTCTTTGTTTTTGTTTTTTTTGTAAGCAGCATTTAAATATTCACTGTAAATACAAAACACGCCGAATAAATCAAGATTTTTTAAAATAAAAAAGTTAGTAAAACGAAGAGTTAATTATTCTTAAATTAAGATAATAAAATAGATATTTCATGAGAATTATAAATTTAATTGTAATTAACTCCTCACTTTATTATTTTAGTAAGTATCTAAATTTCATGTTTGCTTTAGCGTAACACATGCTTTTAATGCAAGTAAAAATAAGTTATTTGGTCAGATTAAATGGTCTTTTTCTTTTTTTTTTCAAAGAAAATATTGCACAAATAATATCTATGATATCTAGTTAGCAGTAGTTACTACTCAATAATTGAGTCTAAAACACAATAGGTGAAAAATACTAAAATAATTAAGATATAAATTATTATTTTTACTCATAAAAATTTATAATATTAATAAATTTATTTATGAAAATTTAGCATATTGATAAATTTATTTTATTCAGAAAAATTTATAGTTATTGTTGACATATAAAGACAATCATGAGTAGATACAAAACTAATTTTATTTATTTCTAAATAAAAGTAATTTACTCATAATATATCCTTATCAATTCCTCTCAATTTAGCCTTTATATAATTACAATTCTACTATGTATGTATTTTTATAGCAAATATCATCTTAATATAGTAACAATCAAATACGTTATATATATATATTTTTTAAATACACAATTAATTCATCAGAACTACAGTAATAGTACCCTAATAATATTTTGCATACAATTATATCATAGAAAACATTTTAAGTGCATCGGAGAATACCGGTGTACCAGTTGTTTTAACCGTTGATTTGAATTAATATATATTATATATTTTTTATAATTCAGATCAACGGTTAAAATAACTAGTGCACTGATACTCCCGGCGCACTTGAAATGCTTCCTATATCATAATATATATATATATATAAGGGAGAAAGATAAATATATTACACTTTCTAATTACAATTCATATAAATTTTTACTAATTAAAAATATAATTTTTTTTTTTAAATACGAGATATTTAAATTATTTTATTTAAAATATATAAAGATAGTTAAGTTTTTTAGAGGAACTTAGACATTGTGGGAGTTTTTTGTCATTTGAAGCTTTCTATGGACAATCATATCCGTTTTTTTATTAATTTTTCAAAAACTATTTTATCAATAATATATTATTTTATCAGCTCTAAAATCTTTCTGAGTGTCAAGTATCGATTTAATATTTTTCTCTATTAATTATGTGTTGAAAAAGGGTTTTACAAGGAAACAGTGGAAGAAAGATGAGATAGGTTTTATGAAGGGTTTAGAGAGTTCCTCTTGAAGGCTTTAGAGGCGGCTGCTACTTCTTGCGCCTCTCACTCACCACATTCTAACTTATTTTCTCGGGAAAATCCCCCCGTCACTTTCTCATGACCCAAACACCATCAACCTGCAACTAAGCTCTCTCGATCTCACGCTTCCACCGTCGCAAAAATGTGGACCTACTTAGCGAAGCGAGCTTCCTCAACCAAGTTCAAGCTACCCTCCGAATCCTTCTACTTACCTTCATCTTCCAATTCCCGAAGTTTTTCTCGGCATTCGAATTTTCTCGAGAAAATTAAACCCGGCAGGACCCAGATACTACCAGGGTTCCAGTTTTTGGGTTTCGATAAAGTTGGAGTCTTTGCACCGAGAAACGAACTGGGTGGATCCAGTTTTTCGTTTTCTGAGGAACACTTTGGTTTTTCTAAGTACTTGAGGTTAGCTAGATATTATGGTAGCGCTGCTGAGGCTATTGAATCCACTACTGATACGGAAGATGATTGTCCCACTTCCAATGAGGTTCAGAAATTGTTGGAGCATATGTTGAAGGAAGAAGAGAAGGGAAAAGCAAAAGCCCAAGTGGAAACGAAGAACGGTAGTGTTGAAGGCATGGCTAACTACAAGTTCAAGATGCTTCGGAAGAGGCAGATAAAGGTAGAGACTGAGGCATGGGAAGAGGCAGCTAAAGAGTATCAGGTATAGAAGATGGTGGAAAATTGAAAACTTCAAATTTATATGTATATATGTCAGATACTTTGTAGTAGCACTAAATTCAATCAGCCCAATTTGATTGAAAGTCTCCGCTTAATAGACCAAGTGTACCCAATTGCATATATATCTAGTTATATCCCAATTTTAAAAGGATTTGATACTTAATCTTCTCATTTTGATCATGAGGGTATTGCAGGATTCAACAGTTAGATTGATGAAATTTAGTGTCTCTAAGCATATATAAAGGAAGTTAGCAAGTTAGAAAAGCATAATGTGTTCTTTAATGGCAATTTTTTGTTTTCTGAAATTCGGCATGTTTTGATCGCCAGGATAATATTACGGTATCAACAGTTAGTTTGTTGAAATTTACTGTCTTTAACAATTTATTCAATGAAGTATATAAAATAGCCCTTGGTGTAACTGGATCTATTTCCTAGGGGTAAGAGAGAGAGGGAGAGGTGTGGTGTGTAACCTAAGTAACTTAACTAACTAAAGTCATATTCGATATCAGGAGCTATTGGATGACATGCGTGAGCAGAAGCTTGCACCCAATCTGCCTTACATGAAATCGTTATTCCTTGGTTGGTTTGAGCCTTTGAGGAATGCAATTGCTGCTGACCAAGAGTATTCCAAACGCAATGTGCATAGGTTGAGCCATGCTCCTTATTTCAATGAGTTGCCTGCAGAGATGATGGCTGTGATCACAATGCACAAGTTGATGGGGTTGTTGATGACCAACAGTAATGGAGTAGGCAGTGCCAGAGTGATCCAAGCTGCTTGTCAAATAGGTGAAGCCGTTGAACACGAGGTATGAAATATTGATCTGATAAGGGAAACAATCTAATATTTGAGCTATAATTTGTATGGTAATTCCAGTAATCTAGTTTGGTTATGTGTCGTGAAACTTCCCTTGTGTTACAATCTCACAAACGTCAATGCTCAGTCAGATGAAGGCTATGGTTAATACAGTGCTAATGTCGCTTGGATTTTGTGTTCAGAAATAATGTGGTCAATTCCTGTTTTTTGGTTCAAATTAGATTGTTTCTTCTATGAATTCAAAATAATCAAGTTTTCAACTTTTCATTAACTGAAACTGTAACCTTGTATGTGGATCAGGCAAAGATATACAGATTTATGGAGAAGACAAAAAACACGAAGAGTGCAAATGCCGACAAGCCTGATGGAGGATGTGCTCCTGAATCCATAGAAACGGGCAAACTGAAGGAAGAGAAAGAGAAAATGGCTAAGGACCAGAAGAGACTCAGGAAAAAGGTTTCCATGTTGATGAAAAAACAGAAGCAGCAGCAAGTGTTGGGAATTGTTCGGGGTCTAGATGCTTCAAAGCCTTGGGGACAGGAAGGTCAAGTAAAGGTTTGTGATGTTCTTGTTGTACCGACGAACATCGCATGGAAGATATCTTATTTTTATTTTATGACATAGTTATTTTGAATTCCAGGTTGGTTCCCGTTTGATGCAATTGTTAATAGAATCAGCTTACATTCAACCGCCTGCTAATGAAATTGGAGATGCTCCACCAGATATATACCCTGCATTTAAGCATACTCTTAGAACTGTGACAAGTGATTCTCAGTGAGATTTGTAGCTCCTCTCTTTAATCTTTTTTGTCACAATCAGTGTCTTTAATGTTCTACTTCTCTTTTGTTTCTCACCTGAATACTTTTTGCTTGATTAGGAGTAGGAGATATGGTGTTATTGAATGTGACCCACTGGTGCTCAAGGGCCTTGAGAAGACTGTAAGTGACATTTTAAGGTCTCATATCCACATTTCTGAGTAGGTTATTTAGACAGATTTT
Source organism: Arachis hypogaea (assembly GCF_003086295.3). Classification (NCBI taxonomy): domain Eukaryota; kingdom Viridiplantae; phylum Streptophyta; class Magnoliopsida; order Fabales; family Fabaceae; genus Arachis; species Arachis hypogaea. The sequence continues at coordinate 10,249,531 of NC_092036.1, forward strand.
GTGTCTCTGTATGTCCAACATCACATTTTCTTTCATACATTGAAATTCATGAAGTGATGCTAACTTCAAACTGTATTTACATCAACAGGCTAGGCATATGGTCATGCCCTACATGCCAATGCTGGTTCCGCCTATTAACTGGACAGGGTACTTCATATACTTTTTCTTAAATAATTTTATTTGTAATATTCTGCAAAGCTCATTGAACCTTTGGCCTTTGTTAGCCTAGTTTATTTTATTTGCATAAAGCCAAGTTGCTCAAAGTTTTTGCAACTAGCAACATTTGAATCATAAGTTCCTTTTTGTTTTCTATTTGGGATAGCAGAAATTCAAAGATATTTGCTGTTCCAATGTCATAGCCTTTTTTTTTTTTTAATTCAGATCATAATGGCACAAAGCTTGAACTTGTTCAGCCAATTAGGTTGAACTGTTTTGATTGCTAATTTATTTATTTATTTATTTTTGGCGAAAATGTTGCAATATTTTGTAGGTATGACAAAGGAGCATACTTGTTTTTGCCATCATATGTTATGAGAATACATGGAGCAAAACAGCAACGTGAAGCAGTTAAACGGGCTCCGAGGTGTCAACTTGAGCCTGTTTTTGAGGTTGGATCCCCCCCCCCCCCAACCCCCACGTGCTTGCATCTGTACATGCCCAACAGTCAATAGATGTTGAAATTAATTCTATTATCATTTATGGTCAGGCCCTTAATACTCTTGGCAGCACCAAATGGAGGATAAACAAAAGGGTGCTCAATGTTATAGATCAAATATGGGCTAACGGGGGATGTCTTGCTGACTTGGTGGATCGGGAAGATGTGAGTACCCGACAAACTTTGTTGCTATGTTATTTGTCTTACCCCCATATACCTTCAAACCTTAGCCCATTCAACTTCATGAAAATGATCATGATTTATAATTGCTTCACAGCAAAGATTTGTATATATACAAATAAAATATTTCCATGTCACCAAATAATTAGATATGGCAATTTTGATACTCCTTTTACCCTTGCAGAAAGAAACTAAAGCTGCTTAAAAGAGAGTAGAAATTAAACTGACTTGGGTGGATGAGTCAATATGTTTTGACACTATTTCATCTTAATCTTAAAGGTTCCCCTTCCAGAAGAACCAGATACAGAGGATGAATCAGAAATCCGAAAATGGAAGTGGAAGGTCAAAGCTGCCAAGAAGGAGAATAATGAGAGACATTCACAACGATGTGACATTGAGCTTAAACTTGCCGTAAGAAGTCTCCTAATATTCTTCAAATAGACTAGTAATATGAAATTATTTCCATGAGAGAGAACATGTCAGCACCAACACATTGGCTAATTTTGGCTGTAGGTTGCACGAAAGATGAAGGATGAAGATGGCTTCTATTATCCTCACAATCTTGATTTCCGTGGGCGTGCATATCCCATGCACCCACATTTGAACCATCTTGGTTCTGATCTATGTCGAGGTGTACTCGAGTTTGCAGAGGGGCGACCTCTGGGAAAGTCGGGATTGCACTGGTTGAAAATACATCTGGCAAATTTGTATGCTGGTGGTGTGGACAAGTTATCTTATGAGGGTCGAATAGCATTTACCGAGAACCACGTGAATGATATATTTGATTCTGCAGACAGACCACTAGAAGGAAATCGTTGGTGGTTGCAAGCAGAGGATCCTTTTCAGTGTTTGGCAGCATGTATCAATCTCTCTCAAGCATTGAGAAGCCCCAATCCTGAGGCTACAATTTCTCATATGCCTGTGCACCAGGTATCTTCTGCCGAGATTTCATAATTTTTATTTGGGAACATATGTAATTGTGTGATTTGGCCTTCTAATTGTAGGAAAGTTCAGTTTAAACGGTGTACTACAATATTGTTCTGTTATTTTCTATTCATTTGCCATAAGCATGCAAGTTATGAAGTTGAGAATTGAGAGGGCAGATAATCATAGTTATGATTCTTAGCATTAAAATTTCTTTTTATATTTCCCCACATTTTGTAGGATGGTTCTTGCAATGGCTTACAACACTATGCAGCACTTGGCAGGGACAAGGTAATACATAACTGAACATTTTGTAGATGTTACATTGTTTCCATTGTACTGAATAATATGGTCTTGGTACTGCTTAACTTTTGTGTATCATGGAAAGATGGGATTGTTAAAACTTAAGATTTGATGCTCTAATTTCGTCAAAATGTTAACCACCGCATTTTATATTTGTCAACAAGCAGCTGCCCCAGCATTATACCTAACAATATTTGATACATTCTTTTTTAATTTGCCTTTGAAATAAAACCCTTTCTGTTGTATGGTCGATTGAAATTTTTGCAGTTTTATCCTTCTCTTTTTCTTCTTTTTAATTGTGGATCATCTTAGATTTTCTGCATTCCTTTTTCTTTTTGAAGTTGGGAGCTGCTGCGGTTAATCTTGTTTGTGGAGACCAGCCTGCAGATGTGTATTCGGGCATTGCTGCCAGGTAATCAGCACTGTGAATTATACATTATAGACTGCGGAATAAATTATTCTAATCGACGAAGCAATTATCAACTTTTTTTTTCTTGATGCCACTCTATCAACTCAAGGAGTTGGTTGCATTTGCCCTTGCATTTGTAGTAACCCCTATTCCCTTCTTGAATTCTATTATCATTTATTTCTCGTTTTCAATAATCTACCTGTTTGATGTTTTCATATTTGGTATTATGGTGCAGAGTTCTAGAAATAATGAAGAGGGATGCAGAGAAAGATCCTAAAACTAATCCCAATGCATTGCATGCTAAGCGTCTGATCAGCCAGGTCTCGGTTCATTTTCAATTTTTAAAAGATAATTTTATTTATTAAAAAATGTTTGTTTTAATATTCTAAAATGAAAGACATGCATGTTAGACTAAAGATTTTGCTATGAATGGTGGTTTTTGTTTTCCTCCTTCGGAATGTGAAATGACACCTCTATGTCATCCACTGTTACATTAACTAAACACTTTATCATTATTGACACCATTAGGTGGACCGGAAATTGGTTAAACAGACAGTGATGACTTCAGTCTATGGAGTAACTTATATTGGGGCCCGAGACCAGATCAAACGTAGGCTAAAGGAGCGTTGTGCCATTGAGGAGGATTCGGAGCTGTTTGCTGCTGCTTGCTATGCCGCAAAAGTAAGAGAGAATTTCATTCTTTGGTGATGTATATACACATTTCCGAAGCCGAGCATTGTTATCTACTGATGATTCTCTTTTCATAGACAACTCTCACTGCCTTAGAGGAGATGTTTGAGGCTGCAAGAAGTATCATGGGCTGGCTAGGTGATTGTGCTAAGGTATGACTAATTTTGCTTTGAATGGCATCACTTAAAAGAGTGAGTGAGTGGTTCGATTTTTTATGCTTTTAAAATATATATAGCTAATGCTTCTAAACTTCATATATTTGAACATGGAATTAGGTGATAGCTACCACAAACCAAGCGGTTCGGTGGACTACTCCCCTCGGGCTTCCTGTAGTACAACCGTACCGACAATTAGGAAGACATCTTGTAATATTCTCAATTGTCAGCCTTATCTTTCATTGTGTATAGTATCTGAAAATCAATGAAATTAAATCATTAACATGCACAATTGAATTCAATGCAGATCAAGACTTCCCTTCAGATATTGACATTACAACGTGAGACTGACAAGGTAACTATTAACTTGATCATAACTGTCAAAACAGACCCCATGCTACAGAATTGTGTAGTTACTTTAAAAACTAATTATAGTTCTATTCGAGTCACTGAGTGTCGTGAAATCCTGTATTTGTGAATCAGACTCCTTATTTTGGATGATTAAGATCATGGTTCATCTTGACATTGTATAATTTAGACTAATTCATGTTTTTTTTAACTGAATTTCACTATCTGGTCTCTTCAATGAGATAAATATTTAAATTATCGCATTTATTTTACAGGTCATGGGTAAAAGGCAGAGAACAGCTTTTCCACCGAATTTCGTTCACTCTCTTGATGGTTCTCACATGATGATGACTGCAGTTGCTTGTAAAAAAGCAGGGTTGAACTTTGCAGGTACTTACTAATTATGTAATTCATATAGTAAAATATATAGCACATTCATACTTGTATATATCTATATGTACATTAGAGTATTCTTTTTAATCCGGAATTTCTTAATTTCAGGGGTGCATGATTCGTATTGGACGCATGCATGTGATGTTGATGATATGAACAGGATACTTAGGGAGAAGTTCGTCGAACTCTATGAGGCTCCAGTATTAGAAAATGTAAAGTATCTCTAGTTTAGATTACAAGCTTCTTTATACAGAATTATTTACCTTTTTCTAAAACTTTTTTTATTAACAGTTGCTTGAGAGTTTTGAGAAGAATTTCCCAACCTTGAAGTTTCCTCCCTTACCGGAGCGAGGAGACTTCGATCTTCGAGAGGTTCTGGAGTCTCCTTATTTTTTCAATTAGACTCGAACCTAAACGCGAGTTGCCTATCTAATTATAATTCCCCTTGGCTTCATCCAAGTATGATGAATTTGGTATTATACCTAGTTCCTACTAGTCTTGCATGAGATTTCGAAAAGCTCAAGAACAAGACATGAAAGAGGACACAAAAAATGCAAAGCAAACTTTGGGATATGGCAAATTCACTGTCCAATAGGAACCAAGAACTTCCCAACACAATGCTGAACAGATATGCTTTCATCCATGAAGAGATGTCCAATGCCAAATCCACTCTGTTTATATAACAAGGAATCACATGATCCAACCGGGGAATCCATCTCGGTCCGGCGCCATCACTGAATATTGATTTACAGGTTTAGAACCCTGCTTGAATCAGTTGTAAAAGAAGATTCAGCAATATACAGCAGCCAATCTGTTTTTTGGTTCATAGTTGATAACACTGCTGAATAGTGTGATCATTCTAAGTACCAAGGAGATTTTCATCAGATGGCATGCTTCAGAAGAACCAATTTCTTTTCTTTGTTTTTGCTTCTTATATAGGTTTGTATTTTTAGTTTAATTGTTATTCTTTTTGTGGATGATGGGGAGAGGAGAAAAGATGAGAAAGCATATGTACCAGTTGTTTTTTTTTTTTTTGAACAAGAGAGCTCAACACAATAAGTGGAGTAAGAACAATCAGTTTTTATAACTTGATAGAAATGTAAAGGCAAATTTATATCAATAAAAAACATTATTACCTGAATTTACATACTTGTATTCTCTCTGTTTCTTTAAACTTTCTCATTTAATTTTTGTTTTCAGGAATAAAAGCCTAACTTATTAAATTATAATAACCAATCCTCTATGGAAAATTAATTATCTTGTTTGTTTATAGGGAAAATATTTTATTAATTTTAATATTTTTAATATAAAAAATACCTAATTACAAAATTAAAAACAGTTTAGGAATCAAATTGAAAAGAAAAAAAAAATATAAAAACCTAATTAAAAATTTGGTAAAATTATAAAAATTAACAGAATAATAAAACTATTTTAATTTGATGTATAATCATATAATGATGCTTTTTTAGCTCTTCTTCTCTCTCTCTCATTTGATACTCTCTTATCATTATCCATTAATCATTATAGTGATTACACTTTTAATTGTAATCAGTAATATTGACACTAAAAGTATTCATTTATTCAAGGGGCAATTAACATTAGAAAGAATGTAGAATCAAGTACCAAACTAAATTGGTAGTTGATTATTACCATTCTCCCCAAAACTAAATCTGCTAGGCACCACTTAAGTTCTCTGAAAATTATGAACATTACATGTAAAATATGTTTAAATGTTCACATAGTTTTTCACTTTTACTTTCAGTTCCTCTTCCAAAACTCTTTGCAGTGAGTCTTGCACTTCACTTTTTCAAACTCAATCCAAAAACAAGTTCATTCTCTGGTTTCATTAAAGTGTTTGTTTTGCTTAAATTGCTTGGAATGAGAGTATGGAACTTTTATCTATCAATGGTTACTTATAGGCACTTTAATCAGTCAATGAAGATCATCAACTTCCTTCCTGAACATGGAATTGGCGTTACTGTATATCGCTATGATGTTTGAGAATATGGCAAGAGCGATCATTATAACAGATAAAATCTTGTCCTTCTTTGATGCAATGCCATGGGAATCCCTGCAAAACCAGAATTATATGTCAGCTTCGAAAATGCATCTATGACATAGCTTTTTGAAAGTTCATAGCAATTTCAATCCCAATAGCTTTGTTTAACATGGGGGAAAAAAATTCCGGGGAAGCTTTCATTTACTCTAGCTTCTGCCGTGGATTAGTCTTACTTCTACAGAAAGCAAAAACTTGACACACTCGCATTTCACGCCTGTGAAATCGAGTTCATAATATACAACACTAGCATCCTACTACAAAGGGTTGTAGTAGGATGATGAAAGGGTTCAACAAAAAGATTCACATAAAGATTCACTACAAAGGGTTCAACAAAAATCAGCATGATGAAATTACCAAAAAGTAATGAACTGTGACTAAGAAATCGCACCTTAGAGCGATCGCAGCTGGGAAAATAAACCCAAGGCAAACAGTGGCAGTGGCTCCAGTGAATTGAAAAGCATCCCATATGCTTGGTATAAAGTTTGCAGCTATGTACACTAAAGCAACAAGTCCGCTGGTGATCGAGACAAATCTACACTGATCTGAATTCAGTGGCCTAGCTGAAGGAAAGATGAGATCGTCAAAATTGAAGCGCAACGAGAAGAAGATCACCGGGAAAACAAGCATGAGGTGGAGAGCATAGCTAATGCGAACAACGTCGTTAAGGAGACTGCTGTAAGGGATGCCAAGATCAGTATCAAAGTTGGCTAGCACATCATCCAGAGTTGATTCACCAAATAGGAGGAATCCGAATAAGGCTGTAAGAATATAGATGCTCGAACTCAGAGAGAGTGATGCGCGCACAACCGGTTGTATCAACGAGGAGTCTCCTAGCTCCTTGTCTATTGTATGAACTGCAGAATACAGAAACTTTGGTGAAAAAATTCTTCTAACACCTAAACTTGCTTAATATTATTGTTAGTTACATCAATTATGCAAGTAAACTAAAAAAGCATACATAAAGAACTATGTCATATTAGAAATCCTAGGAAGTATTAATATACAATAACCATATTCTCAACAACAGAAGAAAAGAACATGATTTGTAAGTCATAATTCATTTTATTATGCATTGAAACCCATGAAATCCACCCTGCTTTTCTTCCGCTCATGAAATAATTCCTACTAGGACATGTATCAGACAGAAAACATTGTTCACTGCTACATTTGCAATAGCGAAAAAAAGTACGACTTACCATTGTAATGGCACACAAATGCTGTCACAAGAACTGGAACTGCTGTGAAGAGATTCCATAGAGATGCACTATCAGTAACGTTTGGAAGTAACCGCGGACTAGCAATACTGCCATTAAACAATTTAAACAGTGTGATTCCTGCAGTTATGACTAGAAACACGATCGCCAGAGCCACCGCTAAAGCAGAAGAATACCTCAATGAATCTGCATACCAATACAAGAAGATTACTCAACTTTGCCAAATGCTCCAAAATTATGTAACATTGCTAAAAAACTTGATAGTATTGTTGTTGCTACCTATTCTCTTAACAAATGCCAATGGAGCAAATATGAAAAGGGTTGTAACAAGAAGAATGAAATAACGGCCAGTCCACCAGCATTCACCAAACCATCCTTCTAGCACACCAAAATGGTGAATTCCACTCGACGATGTTCCAGAAAGCACATCACCTAGAAATCCATCACAAAGCAAAAACAAACTAAACAATTATTGAATAAAAAATAAGGGTAAGTTTGTTTCATACTTATCTTGCCAACATTCACATATTTGTATGAATTTTATAAAACAATCAAAACTTCAAAAAGGTTGTCTTCAGCTTTTCTAGAAAACCCTAAACAGAGCAATTTCTAAGCAACATCAATTTCCAGTCACTTCAACTATAGATTATATATTCACATATAAATCAAGCTATAGAATTACTTTTCTGGATATCATAAATAAACTAGGCACTCTAAATTCATCCACTTCAACTAGAGAAAGACAATATTCAATATTCAACACACAAAATAGAAACCAAGTCTTGGTCAATTGCAACACAAAATACACATTGAAATGAGTTAAACACTACATATATTTATACACAGATATATAATAACTGATTTTTAACGTTCACATAGCATTTTTGATATATTAATTTAGTTGAATCGATATTTATTTCGAAACAGAACAAATACAAAGTTTGAAATGTATACCAATTATAATCATATAGACAACAAGTATCCCAAGATTATTGATGAAAACAGATATCTGAAGCACCATTGTTCCAAGTCTTCCAAAAGCAGAACCCATGACATGAGCATAGGATGAAGCTTTTGCAACTCTGCTGAACCTTAGGAGTATGTCAAGAGAGGTGTCAGTGAGGAATGCAAGGAAGATGATTGATGAAATGCCAGGGAGAAGACCAAGCACTTTGATTGCTGCTGGTAAGGCCATGATTCCAGCACCAATGATTGTTGTTGATAAATTGAACACTGACCCAACAAAGGATGCACCATCACCATTACCATCATCATAATCATGATCTCTCTTTGTTGGTAGCAATGGAGAATGTTCATTAGCATCATCATCATCAATGATGAGTTGCTTCTTTGTTCTTGTTGGGGTGTTGTTTTGCAGTGTCATGGTTATTGATGAATGAATAATCAATGAATGATTGAAGAAGCTTCTCTCTTTCTCTCTCTCTCTCTCTCTCTCTCTCTCTCTCTCTCTCTCTCTCTCTCTCTCTCTCTCTCTGAGTTGTCACTACTATATTTATGCAATAGCCTCACATGTTATGGTTTTTATGGTTTTAGAACAAACAATCGTGTGTCTCGTGTTCAAATATCTATCAGAAATTTTAAAATATGTTCAATCAATATTAAAATAACCTCCAAAATCAGATATAAATTGAGTTACCTATTTTTAAATTAAATAATTAGACTAATTAAATTTATTATAATAAAATAATTAATTGCAATAGATAAATAATTAAATTTATTTATAATAATATAATAAAATTTTCTATGAGATATTAAATATGTATTTTTATACATAGTAACTAATTAGTGGCTAATTTTTTTATTATGTATACGTAGTATTATCGATTTTTTATTTTGTCTTTAAAATAAAAATATATTAAAAAATAAGGATTTATTTTTGTTTTAAAATAGCAGAATGGTAACAAAAAAGGAACAAAATATGTTTTGTTGTTGAAACGGATATGAACAAACAAAACTTTGCATTTTCTGATAAAAGTTGAAAGGGACAAGTTTTGTTTTGGGAGAAAAGCTAAACTGATTAATGGAATTATAATCCAACTTGTTCTTGTTCTATATTCTTATTTTGTTTCTTTAAAAGAGAGAGATAGTTAAATGAAGAAAATAAAAAATTTCCTGGAAAATTTTAAATTTTCATAAATCTTATAACAATAGAAAAATTAAATACAGATATTAAACTTTTTTTTCTTTTTCTTTAAATGGTATATTGTAATGATTAATCTCAATCTGTTTCCTTTTTCTTTCTTGAAGCTAAACTTTGCAGTTTGCCATGCTTGCATTCTTATCCTATACGGTTTTATGAAAGGGTTGTTGAATACTTGAATGGTAGCTGCCTATTCAGCCATTTTTTTATATTATTATTTTTAAGAGACATTATTTTTTAAGTCTCTTTCAAATAATTTTAAAGTTTTTATTATTTAATATTTAGTGAAAGGAATTAATTATTGTGAATGATCAAAAACAGTGTATTCCACTTTTTTTATGTATAAGCATGTGACATGTAAGACTTGAATATTCTAGAAAGAAATCATAATCAAAATAATATTCTATATATTGGAGACTAACTGTAATTTGTGAATTACCAAAGAATTATTATTTTTTGTGTTTTATACAAATATAAAAAATGTTTTGCTAAATTGAAAAATACATTTTGTAATTATTTTTTAAAATTTAGAATATAAAAAATAGACAGTATGATTTCAGTTATTTTAATTTTTTTTTGTTTCTTTCAAAATTAGAAAACGGACATGCAATTTCACCACATAATAATTTTTTCAATTGTTAGAATATAAAAATCCGACAGTACAATTTTAAAATGGTACAAATTTTTTTAAATGGTAGAAATCGAACCATTTGATTTTACCCACCTAATATCATATTATTGTTATTCACCCCTTCTTCCAATATGTGTGATAATCACCCTTCTTGCTACAATATAATAATTAATTTGTGTGGAACTTTTTCTTTAAAAATGGCATTATATTTTTGTGCCGTGCAATTATGTATCTTTTAAAAATTGTCCGTCATTCAATTTTTAAAAGAGAGACTAAAAAACAAGTAACTTTCTATAAAAGATAAGTAACTTCTTATAAAAGTAGATATTTAAAATAATTAAATAATATTATTTAAATCAAAAGAGTGAATAAATACTAAAAATTTAAAGGATAAGTAACATTTCTTTTTTTTGTGTTACACTTACAGTATTTACTATGGACAGGGGCTATAGCTAAATTCTTTTACACCAAAGAATTTCCAAAAGAACATTGATGCTGGCCAAATTGCCAAAACATCTTTCATATACACTACTAGAATTCGAACTCTTGACTAGATCCTTAAACAATCTAATTAAATCTCAACTATCCTAGGTTTTGGAAACATGCCTCTTTTTTTTGTCGTTATATACTTAAAATACAGATTTTGGCCGGCAAAAGAAAGAGAATCTTTTGGCCGGCAAAGGAATCAAGCAACTCACAACTTGGCCTGTTAAACAAAAACTTAAATCTCATTCACTTTTCCTAAATTAAATTCTTAAAGGAAGTATTTAATTTTGATACAGTGACAGTGTAAAATCGTCCAATCACATCTGTTCTTTTGGATGATCATTTACGGAATCAATATAAAAAGGAGTTATTTTAACTGATGTGAAATTACGTAATTACTTGTTCCATATATGGTTAGAGACTTGTTTTCCTTGTGTAAAGAACAACACAAAGAAAGTTGAGTGATTGAAGAGGCACAACATAGTTCCTCAAACTAGGTTAGTTTAATTCCTATAGCAGTTGATCTATATACTGTAGTAAATAACAGACATCTAAAAATAGAAAGCAGTTGATTTGCCGTCTCGACGAATATTTGCTATAATTATTAATTTGTAAATTGGCCTTATATAGAAAGGATGAGATAGCTTGGTACACCTTAAACATCATTCATGATGTGTATACATGATGTTGTGGACCAAGCAAGGTTAGTGTGCATTTAACTTCGAAGCACATTCACACAACAAAGAAGACACTCATTCAGATCAGAGTGAATAGAGAATGGCTTCATTTTCAGTAGAGGAATTCATAGGAAATGGAGTTTTGAAGGAACTGCTTCCTAATTTGTTGGAAGAAGGTTGGGAAGATGTGCCAACCCTTAAGGTTATGAATTCAGAGGATATGGATTCAATGAACATGACACAAAAACAAAAGGTATTAGCCATTAAACTCCTCTGAAACCTGCATTAAACTCTGCTACCACTATTTGAACTTCAGTAAATTTAATTTAAACAAACAACTTTTCATTTTCTTATGTTGTAGGAGGCACTTGGAATCAGGACATACCTGCATGATCGCGGACTGATGCAATATGCAGATAAGATAGAGGCCTGCGGGAGAAGTTTGCCGGAGCTTCTCAATTTAAGCACTATAGATCTTTCTGCTCAGTTTGACATGAAGAGGGGTCATATCGCCCGCTTCATAAACAGAACCAGATTCAGTGACCCCCACGGATTACAAGCACTCTCTGCTAGAAGAACCAGCATGAGCTACAAAGAAGATAGGATCCCAAAGCGCCTTTTATCTAATGGCTCCAATAGCATGATGAGATCAAATGAATACTCACTGGCTGAACCTAAGATTAAAGAAGGATATGTCTTCAAAGGGATTGTGGCTAGTGAGCCAGCTGATCCTAGAGCATGTGGCTGCGTGCAACCTCCTCCAGTCGTTGACCAAGTTGCTCCATATTCTGCTATTGAAAATATATCAGTTCAAAAGCTAACACCGGAGTATAAGATTGGCATGGAACCATTAGTGAAAACCAAGACTCCTCCAATGAAGGCTTCAGAACTATGGAGACATAAACCGGCTGTTTTCCTGTGTCTACGACGACCAGGGTAAATTCTCACAGTTTTCCATTCATTGCAAACAACCTATTTGCATAATCATATGCTTGTACAATACATTCACATGAAGGACTTCAGACAAGTAGATGTTAGGATACACAAACATGAGACATGCAAATAAAGCAAAATTAAAACAACAACAAAGCTTTATCCTACTAGGTGGGGTCGGCTACATGGATCAAAAGACGCCAGTAAACCCTATTATCTATCATGTCTAAAGTAGGACAAAATATAATTTAAAGCCATGTGAAGATTTCTAACCTACGCTCAATACTTATAAATATGCTTCTGTTGTTTAGGTCTAAATTCTAATGTGATAAACCATCTCTTTCAAAAATAAAATCTATTAGGGGAAATCAATGATTATTATATACAGCAAAACCTCTCATGTTCTGTTGTCTTATAAAACTTAAGTTGTTAAGTGAAATCTATATAGTTTCATATCTAACAACCTACGCTTACTTATAAATTGTGCATTTCTATACATCATGTAAAATTGAAATTAGCTTCATGGTGTTCCTTAAACATGGGAAACAGGTGCATCATGTGTAGAGCAGAAGCACACAAACTTTTCTCCCAGAAGCCAATATTTGATGCACTTGGGGTTCAACTATTTGCTGTTCTTCATGAGCACATAGAGGCAGAGGTATTAACAGACTTCAACTATCACCATTTCTTCTATCAATCAACTTAAACTCACCTATTATTGCTGTGGTGCAGGTAAAAGATTTCTGGCCTAGATACTGGGGAGGTGTTGTACTTTTCGATCGGGGAAGGGATTTCTTCAAAGCTCTTGGAGGGGGCAATCTGCTCAAGGAAAAGTTCCTAACGGGATTTCTGTTGAATCCTCGAGCAATTTCCAATTACAAGCGAGCCAAGAATATGGGAATTCACCAGAACTTCAAAGGCGAAGGCGAAATAAAGGGTGGATTATTCATAGTAGGGAGTGGAAAGGGTGGAATCGCTTACCAATTTATCGAGAGGAACTTTGGTGATTGGGCACCCCTGGCTGAAGTCATTGAGATCTGCACTCAGATGCAGGTAACTAATCATTGTTTCCTCCTTTTCAATATGATTGTTGGTCGCTAATAATAGTTTTCTTTCGGATTTTACTATATTTTCTGAACCTGATGCAGAACCAACAGCAAGGTTAGAGGGAGTATAACCAGCCATCAAACAAATGCATTCACTATTTCACTAGAATTCAGTTTCTTGCGATAATTCCATCTCGACTACAGCCAGTATAATGTTCTTTGCACTCTAGAAGTCTGAAGCAGCTCAAGTAGCCTCAATTGAGCAACTCTATTTTGACTTCCAATATAAATTATGCAAATCAGATACATTACTTTTTACCTTTCTATCTCCTGCCTGCTGAAAAGTATGTACTTATAGAAATTGATGTTATATCATCTTAGGAACCAGGATGAAGTTGTGAAACTTCGTAGTGTTAGAAAAGGGTTATAAAGAGTGTTAGAGATGTAGAAAGAGGAAGCTGAGAAATTAGTCAATGAAGTCTAGTAGATCAGGAGATCTCTCATGTATCACCCTTTGCAGTTTCATATTCAGCACTAATACCCATTTCTTTAGCATTCTGATCCCAGATCTAACATATATTTCAGACTGTTTGAACAGAGTTGCTCAATTTAAATGAAGGAAAACAGAAAAGACTAAGAAAAGAACCAAAATACAACATCTTATCTGATTTGTGTTTATCAACTGCAACAAGAAAAAAATGTTGCGCTTACAGATAATGCAATTTATTTATTTATTTGGTATGCTCACAAACAAAGAAATTAAGTAAAGTAACATTAGTTAGTCTATAATAATAAAACTTTCTTCCACTAAGTTAGAAAACTGATAAATTAGTAAAAAAAATAATAATAATAAAGAACTCATATATTGCCCTATGATCATGGTATCATAAGCTCTTCAAATGGGGGGAAAAAATCAGATGTGCATTTTGGAGAAGTGAGTGTTTTCTGGCTTAAACCCGGGCCTTCCTTGAACAGGCCAGTGCAATCATTAACACTGTCAGCTGCCTCGGCAATAACAATATCTATAAGATTGAAACGAGAAATTGACCTCTAAGATCAGCATTCAGCAGTATCTATCCAAGTGGCCTCGTTGATAACGTAGCCTTGCCACTAAAAAGCCGCTCTGCCAACATGCCATTCCATGCCCAGATTGTGAGATTGTACCCTGGCTTCTGACTTGATCAGCATCTTTTAATGATATTGTACGGTAATAAGAATGTGCGTAGACTACATAGGTATCCTTCCTTGTGCTGTAAATTCAAATCATGGTCATATCAAGTCTCTTCCGTTCTCCCCCCTTCAAATTAAGACAACCAACAATGTTGAGTCATATGCCAAGTGAGGACCACAATCTGTCATCTAGTTCAAGTTTTTATAGAATTATAGGATAGCCAAAACAAATGCATTCACCCATACTTTTGAAGAAAGTGGTCTCATAAGTCTCAGTTATGCCAGATCTCGTGTTTCGTTCATCACATTTTGAAAGTCTGATAAATCTCTTTACACAAGTGGACTTCACCAAAAGTCTCCACAAGAACACGTTCCATCTTTAAACAAGTGGAACCGGGCAGCATCTCTCACTAGAATTTCCCTCTGGGTGATCTTAGATATATACTTAGTGGCATTGTGGCAATCCCCACAAACCCTCAAATTTTTAACTACTCGTATGGGAAGACCAGGAGGAATAAATACCAACCCAAAGGCAATAGCAAGCTTTTCACTATGATGATTAAGCATTCTTAATTTCTCTGAATCCCCAACATCATGCAGAACAGAATTCATATCAGGCACATATCCTTCTTGTATCATTTTGTCATGCAACTTTTCAAGCTCAGAATATATCCGATCCAAAAATGGATTTGACTGATCATCTGCAGAGAAAATGTATACTTGGTTCTTATATTTGATCCAGCTACATCCTGGTTCCTTTCGCAGTCCCTTATCTCTCATCCCTTTTCTTAATTTGGCAACTTCTTCCCATTCCCCTTTGGCTGCATAGATGCTGGAAAGTAAGATGTAGCATGCAGTATTATGTGGTTCTAATTCCAAGAGAGACTCAGCAGCCCACTTGCCAATTTCCATGTTCCCATGGAATCTACATGAACTTAATAAGGTTGACCAACCAATTCCATCAGGACCGAAAGGCATCCTATTTATAAAATTCCTTGCTTCATCTAATCTACCAGCTCGACTAAAAAGGTCAATCATGCAGGTGTAATGATCTTGAATTGGCGTAATTCCATGTTCCTTAATCATCGATTCAAATATCTGTTTTCCGTTCTCTACTAGTCCTGCCCTACTGCAAGCTGCAAGAACCCCGATGAAAGTAACCTTGTCGGGTTTCAAACCATGTGCTAACATTGTTTCGAATAACCTGATTGTTTCATCGGCTTTACCAAACTGTGCATATCCAGAAACAAGTGCTGTCCAAGAGACTTCATCTCTGAAGGTCATTTCATTAAAAAGTCGATGGGAGTCTTCAAGGCTCCCACACTTCCCATATAATGTAACTAGTGCATTGGAAACAGTAAGAAAAGAAATCAGGCCAGAAACCAGAGCCCTCCCATGAAATTGGGCACCCTCTTCTAAGCTTGCAAGGTTTGCGCATGAGCTAATTACACTCCCAAGGGTAAAATCATCTGGCTCGATCCCAAAGTTTTGCATATCGCAAAAGACTTTAACAGCTTCTTCACTATAACCATTCTGTCCATATCCCACCAACATTGCGGTCCAAGAGATAACATTCTTGCAGGACATCCTCTTGAAAACCGTTTCTGCTGATTTTATACTCTTGCATTTGCAATACATGTCAACAAGAGCACTGCCGACAAATATATTATCCTTATAATCAGTCCTAATTATGTAAGCATGAACCTGCTTGCCTTCTTGCAAAGCCATAAGACCACCACATGCAGTTAACACACTTCCAAATGTGTACTGATCGATCTCTAGATTTTCCAATCTCATCTCTCTGAAAAAATCAATAGCTTCTTCGTGCAACCCATTCTGAGCAGACCCTGTGATCATTGTTGTCCAAGAAATCGAATCCCTCTCTCGCATATCATAAAACAAACGCCTCGAATCTTCAATCCTACCACATCGCATAAGCCCCATCAACAAAGTATTATACAAAACCACATTCTTCTCTGACACTTCTTCAAAAGCCTGCCTTGCAGAAGATACCATTCCCATCCTCAAGTACATATTCACCAAAGGACTCCCAACAAAAACATAACACCCAAAACCGAATTTCACCACATGCCCATGAATCTGCTGTCCCAAATAGACACACCCCTGATCAGATGCAAGAATAAGCATCGTCGAGAGCGTGATCCTATTCAGATGGTACAACCCATCATTCAACATCAAGTTATAGGCCTTCACTGATTGGTCAAGGGAACCACAACCAGCATACCCCGAAATAAGGGAATTCCAAGACACCACATCACGGGTTGGCATGGCAACAAACAAGTTTTCCATCTCAGAAACATGACCCAGTTTTGAATACGCAGAAAGAATGCTGTTCCACGAGTATACATTCGGTTGGGGCATTTTGTCGAACACCGTACGTGCATATCTGATTCTGCCGAGTTTTGCATAAGAGCTGATGATGTTATTCAATAAGAATGTTTCTGGGTCTACGAAAGCCTTTATTATGAGGCAATGGAGCTTCTTGAGTTGGTTAATATTGCGGATTTCGCAGCAAACTTTGAGTAAAGAACAGTAGTAGTTGGAAGAAGAGGGTGGCATATTTTTTTTTAAGCGTTTTGTGGCGCGAAAAAATGGTGCGTGCTAAACTAAACCGAGAAAGCAAAGCTTTTATAGAAATTGAATAAAATTAAATTATACTATGAGTAAAAAAAAAAAAAAAAACTAAAAAACGAGTTTTACTTCATATAATTTTCTTTTAAATAAAATTATAAGATTTGTATATTTCAATTTTCAACTAGTATTTTGTTATAATTCGATATTATTTTATTTTAATACATATTTTGACATTTTTGTCAAACATTTATTAAATTACATTTCTCACTCTGACAAATTTATTACATTACAATATATATGCATATTAATATTATGAATTTAATTATTTTGTTAATCTTTTATAATTTTATCAAATTTTGAATTAGATATTTATAATTAAAAATTTATAAATACATCAGTATACTAAACAAAAAATTATAATTAAATTTTTACTAATTAATCTTTAAAAAAAAGAAAAAATATCACACAATAGTTACAAAATATTCTATAATTTATCATACATCAAACACAAAAACAAATACTTTAAAAATATTTTAAATTTTTAACAAAAAGTTAGTTTGAAAAAACTTAATTAAAATTGTCTAAACTCAATTACAGTTTTAAACTATAAAAATTTAATTAAATATTGATAAAGAGAAATATTAGAGAACCATCAGAATTTATTATTTTTAATTGTTACTTTTAGCTATCAACTCAATTCCTTTAGTTTAGTAATCAAACAACGTACTTTACCTCACACTTTTAGATAATTGATGGTTAATTGATGGTTAAAAACAACAAATTCTAATAACCCTCTAGTATTTCTCTTGGATAAAATTATAAAGACTAACAAAATAACTAAACCAATATTAAACTATTGTATACATTTTATGTGAAAAAAATAATAAAATTTTATCTTATATAGTTTAGACATGTGAAAAGAAAATTAGCAAAACACCTTATTAAGAAGGTAGACAAATGACAAGTGATAAAAAAAGACCTAAAAAAATCATACATAAAATAATCAAAAGAGATATACGTTTTGACAATCTCACTATAAATATGATACATAATAGTATACAATTCCCTTATTTGATCCATATAATCGACCATACCTAATGGGATAAAACTTTTTTGTTATTGCAATAGTAGTAGTAGCAGTAGTAGTAATAGTAATACTGTAGTGGTATACATTTTGTCACACCATATGGAATTCAATGATACTCACATTGCAACAATGAAACATAGCTGATTTTTGGCGAATGTAGCAAACATTACTTTATAAATATGTGCAAGTAGCAAATAAGCATCAACTGAAAAAACCAGGAGCTTGTTACACCAATTAAAAAGGATAAAAAAGGGCTTTTGCTTTTGCTCATTCTGTTGATCAAACTTGGTGCAAAGCCACAAGAAACATTAAGAGTGGTAAGATCCCATCTTTGCATTCTGCTTAAATACATATTATACATTCAATGAACAAACTCCACTTCATCAAGCAGATTCCACTTCCAAACATACATTGAGGATATCTATTTTCGTGCTTGAAATGTAAAAAAAGAAACACAAAGGAACATCCTTCAATACTCCTCTAATTTCCTTCTATGTAATAATCTAGAGTCAGTTCCTTCTTGTATGTAACTCTGCCCTTCAAAGCCTTCATCTAGAAGGTGTGTTGCGGGTTAAATTTGATTCGATTCGAGTATCCGGCATTCTGTCTTGGTAACTTAGATCCGTCTGCTCCACGGTGTGCCGAATTGGCTAATGTACGAGGATGCATGGCATGAAGACTTGAACATCAAGGTTCAGTTTTTGTTTGACCCGAAGGCGCAGAACCTGCATCAACATGAAACGTCAAGATTTTTCTTAGCTTTTCATTGGCAAGAGTTATGTGCAAATTGGAAAGGTTCATTCGTAGGCAAAAAACCTTAACTTACCATCCAGGTCTTGGCAACTCGGAGGGGCAGATGTCGGAAATGTCATCTGTACAACGTTGTGAAGCTCGTCATCCCAGACTTCAGGAAGCTATTGCCATTCATAGAGAACATAAGAGATTGCGAAACAATCAGAAAAATCAACAAAATGCAAAGTTATTTCACAATTTGGGTCCTTAAATGATGTGTTGTCATTGCCTGTAGTGGAATAACTGAATAAGTACCTGATTTGGGTCCTTGAATCCTCCGCTCAAGTGCGCCAAATTTGGTTGAAGCGTCCGCCGAAGTATATCCGATGAATTTGCCATGCTAGGAAGAGTCGAATGAATAAGTCCTGGTCGAGATGGATGTAATGGCGGAAAAGCCATGGACAATTCTGGAGGAAACCCATGCGCGGAAGAAGTACCGGCCCGTTGCTGAAGAATCTGATGAAAAGTTCAGGTTGTATTGAGAATTTGAGATCAGTGATGTGTATACTGCCATGTGTATGTTTTAAACTCACCAAGAGACTTACTTCTTTAGCAAGCAATCCCTCAATATTAAAATCCATCCGCGGATTTACCGTGGCAAGTTTCATTGACAAAAACTGCCGAGAGGATGAAAGGGAGTGTCAACTTTAGCTCGAATAAATGCAAAACAGAGAAGGAAGAAAGAATACTTTAATTGTATAAAATGCTAGTAAAAGAATTATATGCCGAAATCATGCTAACAAAGAATCCAAAAACAACAGGAATTTCAGTTCCACGGTTCAACAATAACAGTTAAAAAATATAGGGAGAGAAGATACGTTTTCAATTTTCATCCATACCTCAACCTGTCTTTGAAGAGACTGTACATAGTTTATAATTTCGTCTAGCATCACCGCCTTTCCCGTGACCTACAAACATATCGAAAATGAAGTTTAAAGAAAGCTACACGCTAAGTCCTAACAAGGCTTTAGGTAGAAAAATCTTCCAGTCTCAAATTTTAGAGCTACCTTGCTGCATCCAGGTACAAGGTCTTGAAGAAACTTCATACGCTCGCTGATCTTTTCCCTCCTTACCTAGAGTTAGAATCATAATCATCGTACTTTAAAATTCTTAATCAAAATAATTCTTTTTTCCCACCATAGACATAAATGGTGTCTTAATATGTCTTACTCTCTCTGCAAGGCTGTGGCTATTTGTTGCTTGACCCCGGCGAGCCCTAACATGTATGTACTCCTCCTTAGGTGAATCAGATGCTTGAGAACCCTGCTTGGCATTCTTCCCGGACCCCTTGGTTGATGGAGTTGGTTGTTGCTCCCCCTTTTGCTGTCGACTCCCGGAATTCTCCTTCACGGCTGCACCAGGTTGTTCAGGACTTCCATCGACTTTATCTTTATCGGCATCCTGCAACACAAGAAACAACAGACTCACATACATGAATATGCATCAAATTTCGTAGCGAATTTGATAAATAGAGCTCAAAAACCATACTAGTCCAATTCTTTTCCTTTTCTTTGAGCTTAGTCCCTTATTCGAAGGCTCCCCACTTGTACACTCCAACATTGGGGAATCATCTCGGCCACTCGATTCGGCTCTATCTGATTCATTAGCAGAACCACCAAGAGCTTGTTTCCCTTCATCATGAGACACTGCAAGATTTTCACTTCTTTTATCATCCTGGAGAGTCATTTCTTTATCATCTTTCGCATCTTCAACTACATTCGGATCACTTTTATGAGATTGTCCTCCGAGTGCTGCTGATCTTAATCCATGTCCTAAAAGAGCATCCCCTGTTCCCTGCATTGTTCCCCCAATCCTAGCATAAAGGTTCATGGATTGAGGAATCCCAAATGAGTTCACCATGTCCACGGAATTCCCAGCGCCAAAGCACGAGAGTCTCGCAGCCCTCTCGATGAATCCGGAATCACTCGGAAACTGAGATAAACTCTGAGGAAGCATTGCTGGTCCATTAGGCAAGAAAGCATTGTTATCACCCTTCAACACAGAACTAGCATGGTTCCAACCCATTTCTAGTGTCCTATGATCATGACTGCCTCTACCGTAGCCGAATCCATCTTTTCCAATCACGTTCATGTTCGAAGAGCCCCCATTAATGTCACAAAATCCCAGGTTCTGGGAATTGGGGTGGTCCCAAAAGTTTGTAACATACGAATCCACCATTGAATTTGCAAAGTTCCCAACACCAAACCTCCAATCCGAAGCCATACTAGTCGAATAATTCACGCGATCCCGGTCTCTATCTACCTCGAAATTCTCTCTGTCTCCCATAATCCTTAACCAACACACTACCAACGAAAAACCACTAGCAGATCCTTTTCAATGGCTTCTAGAAGCAATCAAACAAAGAGAAAGCAGAAAGAAGAAACAAAAGTTAAAAATTGAATAGTAAGTTAAAAATTCAAGGAAATTAGACTAATTCATGAAATTTCCTCTTCAACCAAAGTTAACAAAACAATGATCACAATGATAAAACTTCAACAGTTCAAAGATGAAACTAACTCTTTTACTCTAGAAATTGAACACCATCCACAATAACAAGAACAAAACAAAGAGCTAGAGATATATACATATAAAAAAGATAGCAACTTCACTTAAATCAAACGAGTTCATAAACACCAAAAATTGAAAAGACTTTTAACACCCCAAGTGAAGTTCCCCAAAGATGTACTTTAAACTCACACGAGTTTGGCAGCTACCATTTCCAAAGCCAATCACTGAAACTTTGAAGGTACACCAAATTGTCATAAATGAAGGACCCTTCTACAAGGAGTAGAGAGGGACAAGAGGGCAATAAAGTCTCTTTCAAAAAAAGAAAAAAAAATAGAAAAACTCAAGTCAAATTAAATTAAACTAGAATCTAAAATGAAATTCAGATTGATAGTAATAATTTCAACATAAACAAAGAAAGCTGAAAAGAATCTCAACAGATATATATGCAGTCAATCTCAATTATGCAAAGGACATTGATTTCAGTATTAATAATAAGTACCTTCATTCAAACCCTAGTCAGAACCCTGCAGAACCAAAACCTGCAGGGAAAGGGGGAAAGAAAGAGAGAGTAATGAGATAAATGAAGCAAAATTTATAACTAAAAAAAAAAAAGAACACTCCAAAAACCAAAAGTAGGAAGAGAAAGATACCCCATTTCTGATTCTGTACTACTTTTGGCACCCTGTGCCTTCCATTCATTCAATTCCTTCTTTAATTTCTTTTTCTTTTTTCCCACTTAAAAAAATTGAAACTTTTATTGAAATTTTGGGACCCTTTTGGATTTCGTTGTGAAAAATCACTTGCTCCTACTTTCTTGTTAACAAACCCCTGCCATTCATTCACTGTCTATGGCAGCAACACATACAATAAAAAAGCTGTGATTTTTAGAGAGAGAGAGAGAGGAAAAAAGGAGGGTAAGAGAGAGAAAGGGTAAAACCAAACAGAAGTAAATGTTGCAGCTAACAAACCAATGTGTTAATGTGTGAAATTGGATTTTTTATTTTTTTCTGAAGGAGAAAAAAATAATAATAATAAAAGTGATTGTAATTTCTAAAGACCCTGAAGTTATACCCACTCCCTCTTTGTGCATTAAAAAGAGTGCTCATTCATGATTAACCACCGCCATTGCTATTTTATAAGTGACAATCTACTATATAGATTAGGGTGGTATAAAAAAAAATATAAATTTTATTTATAGTTATTTTTTATTATTTTATTGTTATTCAAAATGTGAGTTTTATCTTTATTAATTTCTCTTTCATCCTATTAAAAAAAATATATATAAACTTACATCTATACCTTATAATTCACCATTTTATAATACTACTACTAAGTAAACCTTAATCTCCCAAATTAAGTTCTAAGCTTGAAGCTCCTCTTCCTAAGCTATAATATGGTATGATGTGAGATATGAATCATGAAGTTGTAGTGGTATGTATATTTTTACCACCAACTTGCTATCATCTTTTATGACAAAAAATTGAGTTGAGATAATTTTTTCCGCGCATATCTAGCAAATCGATGAATAATTTGTCGCAAATCTATATTTTATTTTTAAATTTTTATTAATTAATAGGTAAGATAAAATTTAAATTTTCGATATCTACTTAAACGAATAAATAACTACTCAATCAATTAGGGGTAAAACTAATATAAAATTTGAAAAAGGACCAAAATTTAATTTTTAAATATAAAGAGATTAAAATAAAAATTAAAAAAATAAATCAAAATTTACACACTGTTTTATAAAAGAAAAATTGAAATTTAGGGATAAAAAATTAAATAATCAACTACCTATTTTTTCGAACTAATCTAATTTTTTATTGAAATCAACACTTAAATCTTTTATTATTAGAAATAGTATTTTATTCTATTTTTATCAATAACTTGTTAGAGTAACTTGTCTCACTTTTCATTATTGAAATTTGAATTGTTAGTTATTCTGGGTTAAAATTCAATTGTTTGTAGAAAAAGTTGCTAAAATTTAAATTAAATTTTTATTCTAACTTTTAATTAATGATATTTGAACCGATTAATATATTATGAACAATGTTACATGATAAATAAATATTATTATTTTTTTATCAAAATTTGATTAGTAATAATTTATATATATTTACAAAAATTTTATATACAAAAAATATATAAATTTTTTTTTCTAAAGATAGTAGATTATATTTCATTAATTATTGAAAAATAAAATACAAAAATGTCCAAAAATAAGACAACATAATAAAATATAGAGATTTTCTAAAAGTACTATACTAAAGGTATTTATATTTATTAGAGAGTGTATATATAAATCAATACAACAGTTTATATTCATAATTTTGAAAATTTGGATACATAAATTAATAAAATTTATTTATTAAAATTAATTTAATTTTTATACTGATCAAATAATAACTAAAAATATAAAAAATTATTGGCCCAAAAATTTGTAATATTATATGGTAAAGATTCTTAATTAGATTTTGTTTTTAAACTTACAAAATAAAGGTGTGAATTAGATTGTTATTTAATATACTATCAAAGGTTTAAAGAGATATTAATAAGTCACTCATCAAAATATAATCAAATTAACACTAAGAATCAAGCATGTGTTTTTCGTAAGATATGCGGACATTTTTTTATACCAACTATAATAACTAACTATCTTTTGGAATAAAACTCTTTAGTTAATCTTTTGGACATTTTTTTATACCAACTATAATAACTAACTATATTAGGTTTTTTATGTTTTTAAGATATTAATATGAGAATGTTTAAAGATAATTAAAATTTATTATTTTTAGTTATTAATTTAATTTTTTTAATTTAATACTTTAATAAATATTAATAATTAATTACTGACAAAAAATAATAAATTCTGTTGACCTTCCTAACAATTTTCTGTTAATATATGTGAATATTTCCCTGTTTTAAAATTACGGTGATATCTAGATCGTTATATCATTTTTTTAAATTTTTTCATATATTATTGTATTATATAGTGAAATTATTCAAGTATCAATCTTGTTCATGTGAGTTGAATTTTATTAACACATTAAATGTTTAAGTTAATATATTATAAAAAAATTATAATCAATTATTAATGTATTTTTTATACTAACTAATAGTGGCTAGAAATCAAAACTATAACAAGAAGAAAAATTTTTTGACCCACTTGCATAGATAAAATAATGCTCTTGAGTTCTATCATATATCATGTCTATAAAGAGATCGTTTGTATATAGATTTTGTTTGACTATCTCATAGATGATTTTTTTTAGGTCTTTCTCTGTCTTTCACCACTTATTCATGTATCTTCCATCTCATCCACCTTTTTTTATTAGGTATTCTGTCGGTCTTCTTCTCACATGTCCAAACCACCTGAAACGTGATTCTAACAATATTTTTCACAATAGATGCTACTCTAACTCTCTCTCTCTTATATCTCCATTTCTTATTCTATATATCTGTATATGACCACTCATTTATCTCAACATCTTTATTTCTGCCACACTTAATTTATGTTTGTACTCTCATTTTGGCCGCCCAATACTCTGTACCATAAAACATAACCGATCTGATAGCAGTGTGATAGAATTTACCTTTAAATTTTAAAGACACTTTTTTGTCACATATAAAATCAGATGCACTCCGTCATTTTGACCAACCTGATTGAATCTTATGATTTACATCCTTTTCAATCTCTCCATTATCCTGTATGATACATCCAATATACGTAAAAAAATTTATTTTTTGTATGATGTTTTCTCTAATCTTCACATCTGTATTAGGATTTTTCCTTCGACGACCGAATTTACATTCCATATATTATGTCTTGCTACGACTTATGCGCAAATCATACACGGTTAGAACTTCTCTTCATAAAAACATGTGTAAACTAATTAGTAAAATACATAATTTCATGTTTTAAGTTAATCAAGTATGTTATGTATATATGTTAAAAATTAATAATTTATATAAAATATATACTGAAATATTTATATATAAATATATAATAATCTATTTTTAATATAAATGTAAGAAGTGTTTAATATATTTTGCAGTGTTTACTAGCTATTCGAATTTCAAGGGAGGTTGCTTTTGGTTTTGTCGAAGTCATTCAATGTTCAATATTTTAAAGAAGAGATAATCATAACAGTTTGGCTTGCAACTGACATTGCCAACTCTTATTCAGGTTTTTTTCTTTTTTTTTTCATATCTTTTTTCCTTTTGATCTTATTACATTGTCCTTTTACTATTCCTTGAAAGAAGAGCTTTGCTATGAATATTTTTAATGAGAGTTTTGGTTGGTTTTGGTCAAGGCCCCCAAATCTAGCTGGGGCCATCTACCCCCATTTTTATTTTTTTTTATTTTTTTTTGCAGAAAAAAATATTTTAATAATACTACTAATAAAATGAAGTATATTAATTGCTAAAGAACAAAGTGATATGAGTCATGCACTTATATAGGGTTTCAAGAGAGACTAAATGAAATGAAACAACAAAAATAAAGATATGTAGATTCATTGTCTGTGGTTTTTAATTAAATGTGACAACTTAGCCATGTCAATGAACATACCCCCCTGTTGGTTTGTATAAATCTATATATGGAGATGAAATAAATCATTAACTAGTTTGGTCAATTCATGTCCAATATATAAATAACTGAAAATATAAATATATTTGGTGGTTCTTTATTTTCGTAGTTATCTTTGATAATGAACAAATTTATGGAGCCATAAAAGAAAATTTCCAAAGTATTTTACAATCATGAATTATATATGATATTGTAATTTTCCTATGATTTTAATTTATAGCAGATCTCCCAAAAGAGTTGCTATATAGCTTGATTTGAAAAAAAAAATATTGCACCATGTCATTATTGTCTTCTATCTGACTTTATTTTTATTATTATTATTATTATTATTATTATTATTATTCAAAGGAGATTATATTCTTCAAACTTAAGATGCATTTAATTTGTATTTGTATTTTTTATTTTTTGAAATTTATGAAAAAGAAATTATAATAACAATAGAGTTTTAAAAATAAAAATACTAAAAATAAAAATAAAAATAAACGCATCCTTAACTTGTAGTTTTCAAATGAGTATTATGTATTCAAGGCTGCATTTGTTTATAAGGACAGAACAGTAAGACACGAGTATAGAGATGCAAAATTTGTATTTGATAAATGAGATTTGAACAGAGATATTATGTTTAAAGACACTGAATTAATATATTTTGTGTCTATTTTGACAGAAAAAATACAAATGCACTAACAAGAAACACAATTTAATTATTTTTATAATTTTTTTAATTATATTTTTTATTATTATATTTTTTTTAAATTTTTTAAATAAAAAATGAGAATAAATTAAATTTTGTTAATTTGTTCTAATTTAACATCAAATAAAATATAAAAATATAAAATTTTGTGTTTTTATTATTTTTATCTTATTTTCAGTATTTTATCTTACCTCGTTCTAAAAAATAAACGCAATTCAAGTTATGAGAGAATAATTAAATCATTTTTCTTTATTTATAACTTAGAAGTAGTTAGCACTCTTGTTTAACTTTTACAGTTACCACTCATCATGCGTTAACAACACTTAGTAATAGTGTTGCTAATTAAGTAGTAACAGTATGGAGCCTTTCATTATTTATAATATCCTTAGCATTTGTTAGGTATCGTTTTGTAATAATCATCATTAAAATATCAAGACATACATTATAAAGTGAACAATGTTACCTTTTAATCAAATTAATTACGTTGCAAACATATTGATACACCAAAAAAGGTGGTCAGATTTAAAGTTCTCATATTCTTCAAGCTCATTCTTGTAATGGAGCTTATTATTAATTAATATATACCTTTACTTGCATAGGCTTAACCTAAATTAGGCAAATTGTCCTAGCTAGTCCTTGTTGAGCCCACCACTTTTTCTTTTCTTAAAAAAAAAAAATAAATTATCGGTATTTACATTTTATTATTAGGAACTAAACTGACATGATTCAATCTTTTTAAAATCTTAAAACAAAAAATAAAAGTTTTTTAATAAAAAAAATTAGTTTGATTAGGAAGTTAATTTTTTTCAAACAATATATATATATATATATATAAATTTTTAAATTAATTTTTTACTTAAAATTTTAAATTTTAAATTTTAAATTATAATTGAACTCTAATTTTTCTAAAAACTAAGGTGAAAAATTATTTTACAATAAAAAATTAATATTGACTAATTACAAATTATTATCCACATATATTTTTTTATTATCCAAAATCAATTTAAAAAGTTTTGATTAGAAACTAAACTAACTTAATTCAACGATTTTAAGGGACCACTATTAATTTTGGAAAGATGAACCATAAGATATTAGCAGCATTAATTAACAAACATTAAATTGCAGCCAGCATGCAATGATTTCTGATTATTTTATGGTGAGATTTCATGATATTTTAACCAAACCTATTGACCTAAAGTTAAGGTTCTAATATTGGGGGCTACCCATGTATGCATATCATCAACCATGCATTGAACAATGAAGAAAGCAAAAAATAAATAGAAAAAATTAGAGTAAATTAAACTATCATTTTTGTTTTTAATATTTAGATTAAATTTTATTTGTATTTTTAATTTTTAATTCGTTCTATTTGTATTTTTAATGTATATAAAAGTGATTTAATATTATTCTGTCATTAATTACACATCATGAGTTTTAGTTAGAGTTCTGAAAATTTTTTTTTTAAGTTAGAATACAAATGTCTAGGAGACAAAATCGATGATTCACTTTGGATAATAGCTCATCAAAAATTAAAATTAATATCCGTAATATTTACATAATTCGCTTTTTTAGAAATATAATTGAACATGAGCACAAATAGTGGGTACAATAATATTAAAATCGAATATATCTAAATAAGACCAAATTGAGAATAAATACATCTAAACAAAAATAATCGAAAAATACAATTTGATCTAGTAGTATAATTAATAATAAGATAATATTAAATTATTTTTATAAGTGTTAGAAATACAAATAAAACTATTTAAAGGTTTATTCCAAACATTAAAGAACAAAAATAATGTATTACTCTAAAAGTTACTAATAATAATAATAATAATAATAATAATAATAATAATAATAAAAGATCAAAGAGGTGGTAGAGTAAGAAGACAGCACTTGCAAGTAAACATGTCTACAAAGTTCTTATATATTTTAAACCAAAATTTGGACTGTCCCTATTTTTCCTCCCATGTCATTATTAGTAGGATGCATTGGGACTTGCATTCACAAAGATCTATGGTTTAGAATAATGGGAAGGAAAAAAAAAAAAAACTTAATTTGCCACACCGCTTTATTTGTATGTAAAAAACAATGCAAATAAAAATAAAAAAATCTAACATACATTCAACTCTTGCTCTTGCCTCTTGCCTCTTGCCTTTGAGTTAGACATTGCTTATAATGTAAAATGTGTGATGATATACATTACTAGTTATATTATTTTTAAATTTAAATTTATTTTTTTATTTAAATATTCATAGTCTAGATATATTAATTTTTTAAACATATACAAAAAACTTAAAGTATATCACTAATAACATATAAAAAGAAAAAAAATTCTATATAGAATCAATAAATAAGAGCATATTATAAGAAAAAAATTTAACTGATAATCTAGAAATTAGTAAATTAATATTTTTTAAGTTGATATTATCTAATATATAATAAGCAATGGAAATTGTACTTAATTAAGTTGAATAAATTAGTGGAAAATCCTGCTTTGGTTTCTTGATTATTATATTAAAAAAAATTTATATGATAACACACACAAATGAGTGCTTGGTATGAGAAAACAAATAATAGAAAAACAAAGGGAGAAATTTAAAAGACTCCATACAAAAATTCCAGCAGCCTAAGCAAAAGGGAGGAGAATTAGATTCCTTAATTAGTACCAATAAATAACTCATCCAATGAGGTGTTGCCACGTGTATATTAGCTATTGTTTTATATTTTTCCTTTTTGTTTCAGTTCCTATATATTGGAGTGGTTATTAATTAATAGATTGAGAAAATAAAAACTGAAATATTATTAGAAGTTACTAATAACTTTATAAACATAAAAGATTATCAATAGAGTTAACAAAAATAATAATTATGTATATCTTTATTAAAAAATTAAGTTTGATTATATGATGTAGGATGCATTTATATAATAATCTATAAATTTTTTTTATAATTCAATTATAGAGTCATACTTTTTTTAGTTAATATCAGTTAAATTTTTTATTTTAAATTTTAAATTATTCAGAAAATAAAAGCTAAATTTTTTTATAATAAATAAAAATAATAAATATTAACTCATAATTAAAGGTTAATTTAATTTCTTCTAATTTATTTATTCATATTTTCATAAACTTTTAAAAATATTTAAATGCATAATTTGCTTTAATCTTAATATATAATACTATAGTAAGAGTTGGTTCATGGTTGGCAATTGGCATGGCTCTCCTTTTGGGAAAATGATTAAATATAGAGCAAGCAACCAAATCCAATTCAAATCAACATGGGATTCGAGATCTCTTAGCAGAGGCCTCCAATAATCCTTTAACCTAATTAATCAAAACATTGAGACATTGCTTATGATTACTCTTCCTCTTCCCTATTGTACAATAATTAATATTTAATATTAATTAAATTAAATCAAATATGGTAATGTTAGTAATTAATTAATTAACTAACATGTGGTTCATGACATAGAGTGAGATGTATATATTATTGTGTGTCCTGAAAATACCATCCAATGTTTTTGCTTTAATCATTTAAAGGGTATAGCATGTTTATTTGGACTTTTAATAATTATGATATTTTTTATTTGCATACTTTTTGCTAATAAAATGCATGTAAACATGCTTCTGATGTGGTCATATCTTTCATCTCTTCTCCCAAAAAAACCAAATTATTGATGTGATTAAAATAGCCAACATTTGCTTATTATTTAGAATACAAGGAAATTAAAGGTGCATTCAGCTTTTTTATTTTATTTACTTTTTTCATGAAATAATCTCTTATTTTTAGTAAAGATATGATTCATTATTATGAATGCTTTAATAGTGGGTGGCAGGAAGGTTTTCTTATTATTCCAGATATGACACTTTCTTTTGTGGATTATGTGCCCATAAATTAAAATTATTCATGATCATCATTCTGTTTATTTTGATGCTATTAGACTAAATATTGGATGTTTAATTTAATTTGCATATTATGTTTATATTTGAATTGAAGTTATGATTATGCTAAACTGAAAACTATTTAGTGCTTATGTATGTGAATATTAATATAAGTATAGTAAAATGTTAATCTGTCTCATAATAATCCAAAAGATTCTAGTAGTGATAGTTTGAAAGTTGTGTTTGAGACAGATATAATTAGATATATATTTACATTATATGTTGTTTAAATAATTCAATATGAAAAAGTTTAGGGACAGAAACTTTATTAAATTTTGGCCAGCATGCAACTAACAAAAGAAAAGTGAGTAATTTCACACTACTGGATGAAATCTCACACCATTAAAATTATCATTGATGACTACTTGATAACTACAAATCACAAAAGTTGCTGACCCTTTAACACTCCTCGTTCAATAATGTTCATTAATTAGTTAGAAGTACTTGGAGATGATAATCAATCAATTAATTAAGTGAACAAAGTTTAATTACTTATTATATTAACATTTTTTTAATTGAAAAAACCTGACACTTTGGGGCCATAAATTGGTAGCAAGCAAAGCAAAGATACATGCATGCATGCATGTGTTAGGGTTTTTATGAATTTCATGTAGACTACATGATGAGACTTTAATAATTATTACTTCCAAAACTTTTTCCAATAACCCTTTTTATTAGGCATTTATTTTTAGAAAAATAAAAACCCTAATGTTAAATTCTACCGGAAAAATCCATTTTTTTTATTTATAAAATGACTTAAAAACTACAAATATATATATGAAAAATTTTCAAATATACTACTATATCGATATTTCATTAATTTTTATCCGTTATCTTAATTATATATATTATATATATTTTTTTAATTAAAAATTATTGAAATATCAATATATCGATATACTTAAAAGTTTTCCATATATATAATGTGCGTTCTCTCTTATCCATTTTCATTCTCTCATCATGTGAAAGTGAAAGTGATTTTTTAGATATGGATTGGGGGTCCCTCTATCCTTCTCCTAGCTCTGAGCAATTTCCTCATGATCAAAATCACAAGTACCTGCTATTCCAAATTCTTTTGTCCATAGACTCAGATATTAATGTTAAATATATCAAAATACATTAGTGTCACAATATATATATGAAAATAAAATTCAAAATATAGTTGACAATAATAAGTCATGTATATAGCTAAGGGTACACTTAGAACAAAAGTAGGATAGCTAAAACAAATAAAGAAATTTAGGTTGGTATGTGTCAATTCTTACTTAATCTTTTGCATAAATTATTGCACATCATATGATTAATTGATGATTGCTGAAATTTGTGGGTGGATAGAAGATATATAGAAGAATATAGACTAGGGGAAAAATCTAGTTTTTTTTTTTTTTAATCCCAAAATTTTGGTGCCTACTATGACCAACCCACCTACAAGGTAGAGCTTAAATAGTGAAAGTTATGTGATATTGGACATAAATTACTATTATCTTCTTCTTCAATATGGCTCACACTTGTAACCCCTATGTTTGTCTTTTTGTAGAAAATGGAGAAAGATGGCATGAGAAAGTACACCTTAGTGTCAATGTCATATTAATGATGAATTGTCAATGATCTATTTTAAATGAAATTTCTTTCTTTTTACATTATTTTTGGGTTAATACATCATATATAATAATATGAATTGAATTTAGATATATTATAAAAAATATTAAGTTATAGTAATAAATAAAACATAATATTAAAAAATACGAGTATTTAAATACACAAATATTTCATATTAAAATTCGAGACAAAATTATGTCTAAACGATATAATATAAATAAACAATATATAGCCTAACCTAATTAATGAATATATTATAACTGATTTTATAATTTAAACATGTAATCTTAAAGTTACACAAATATTACTAATTATGATAATTATAATATAAATAGATTAATTTATAATAACAAAATTGTATGTACATGTGCAGAATTTAAACTCTTAATACTTATTTAAATATATTAATAGACTAATCACTTGATTAACTTAAGTTTGTTCAAGTGACCTCTCTTATTGTTGATAATTAGAAGGAATATTTTTTTGGTGATTTAAACCTAAGACAAATATTATTACTAACTATGCCATGATAATTAAGTCCTAGAATTAAGGATTACCACCAAAATGTCACCAACCATATATAGCCTTTTCTAGCTCATGATGAGGCCATGTAATCATGTATGTTGACCATTGCATGTGCATCACAGATTAAAGCTGAGTCAAACAGTAACTAACAATAACACACTTGACCTAAAATTGGACAAAATTAATAACTAATAAACTCTAGAATTTTACATATCTTAAATTCTATATATAATTATCTAATTCATCATGTTGATCTTATCTAGTTAGTAGAATATTGAATACTTTATTTTTAAAAAATAACTATCTTCATATTTAAGTATCAGAATGTCGAGAACTCAAGATGGTTCTCCACTTTTCTTTGGTATTATCAATTAGCTAACTAACCATATCTTTCTAAATTAATAACTTTTACTTCTTTTGGTACATTGAATAACAATGAGTTTCTTTCTAATAATATTAATCAAAATGCTCTTATCTTATAGTAAAAATAAATTAAATATTGATTCTATTAATTATTGCTATTGTTTTTGGTAAAAGCTTCTATAACTTTTGACCAAAACCTAGTTCAGAGTTCCAAATTACACAAGAGTACGTCAAACACATTAATATGTTTATTATTTGGATTTATTAATTTTGGTAGCAACTAAAATCCAAAACGGATTTAGAATTGAAAAGTTAGTGAGGGATCTGTAGGGGGTGTTGGAGAACTTTTAATTTGGTAGGCTTTCCTTAAATGTTCTTATATTAAGATAGTGACAATGTGACATCCTTTTCAGCCCTTGGAATCACTTTTTTATTTTCTTTTGATGGTATTTTTTAAGTTAAATAATAAAAAAATTAATTTATAATAAATTTAAATTTTATTTAAAATTTTATTATTAACTAATAAATTATTATATATACAAAATAAAATTTAAACTCCTAATATTTATTTAAACAAACTGACTAACTCAAATTTATTAATTACTCTTCTAGTCTTCTATGACAAAATCCTTGTATATTTTAAAAAAGACTCTTTACAATTCCATATATGTAATATTTAATTTGAGTATGTATTATATTGAACCGACTCATTGTATTGAATTAAGTTGTAGCTTCTGTATGTTTATAACTTCATAAAAATCTCAGTAAAAATTCAAATATGAGTATATCCTACTTTATTCATTTTGTATTATATATCTGAAATTATCACTTGGATTGAATTGAAATGTTGTTTTCATCACTTAAATTAATCAAAGCTTCACACTCAATCCGATAGTAATGGATGGGTTCGCTTGTTATACAATAGAAAGTATATATATATATATAGGTGTCGACTCTGATGGCTTGGGAAAAGCTATGACTATGGTGGCTAAGAGTGATAAACCTGTAATAACATGACACGTGGTGATTTGACACTCCTAAGAAAGTTTAGAAAAATAGTAACTTTCATAATCAGGTCAGTAATTGTTAGATGTTGGTAATCGGTTTTTTCTTGTCTTTTTGGTTTTTGGCTTTGAACTAACAAGCTGGTCCTTACCGAAATAGATCGGGTTTCAACCGGAACTGAGAAAGCTTATCCAATCCCAACCCAATTTCTCTACTGAACCACCATGGATCTGCTCCACCTTCTTTGCCGGACTTTCCTCTACACTTGCTACAAGAATATATCTGGCCATTTTCATCCCACCACGGCTGATGCACCTGGATCCGACCTAGTCCGTCTCAGCAGAAGGTGCTGCTGCACGTATCTATGCTACTTGTCGCCGCCGCTTGATCCCTGGTGCGCACTCGAGTTTTCTGGCTTTGTTGGTGTTTTTGACCGTTGCTGCGCTGACAAGGTGCTCAAGCCTCCTCGCTGCCACCCTCGAGCTTTATTTGCAGCGCTTGGTATTCTCTTCAAATGAAAAGCTTTGCTGTCTCCATCATTCATATGCTTCACGTGCTTGATATCCTTAAAAAATGGAGATGCTGCTGCTAAAGTGATTAAGCCCACAAGATTCGATACCGAAACCACGTAGCCTTCTTCCACTACACGCTGATTTTCTCTAGCAATGTCAACCGCACATCTCGTCCATTTCCGGTGGTTGCTTGCCACGCCCTCAATCGCCGACAAGCCATTTCACTAAATGACATTTATATCCCTTGGCACATCACTTATTTACACTATTAGCCATGCGGTAACGAACCAAAATTTACCGTAGTTAGCAAATTAATACAAGGCTTAAAGACAATATACCACACTCCAGTCTCCAGCTGTCAGTTCCTCATTTGTTGGTCAACCTATAGCCACCACTAGCCACCGAAATCATAGCCACCAGAGACACCACCATATATATATATATATATAAGAAATTTATCTTGAACTTCTTTCCATGCGTCACAAAAATATCCACTTAAATACAAGAGTGTTGTATGTATATTATTTTTAGTTTAAGTGTATATCTATATCTTATGAGTATCAGTATTATTTTTAGTTTAGGTATTAAAATAATAGTTTAATTAGTTATTATAATTTTATCAAATTTTAAATTTAAACCGACTAACTCAAATTTATTAATTACTCTTCTAGTCTTCTATGACAAAATCCTTGTATATTTTGAAAAAGACTCTTTACAATTCCATATATGTAATATTTAATTTGAGTATGTATTATATTGAACCGACTCATTGTATTGAATTAAGTTGTAGCTTCTCTATGTTTATAACTTTATAAAAATCTCAGTAAAAATTCAAATATGAGTATATCCTACTTTATCCATTTTGTATTATATATCTGAAATTATCACTTGAATTAAATTGAAATGTTGTTCTCATCACTTAAATTAATCAAAGCTGCACACTCAATCCGATAGTAATGGATGGGTTCGCTTGTTATACAATAGAAAGTATATATATAAGAAATTTATCTTGAACTTCTTTCCATGCGTCACAAAAATATCCACTTAAATATAAGAGTGTTGTATGTATATTATTTTTAGTTTAGGTGTATATCTATATCTTATGAGTATCAGTATTATTTTTAGTTTAGGTATTAAAATAATAGTTTAATTAGTTATTATAATTTTATCAAATTTTAAATTTAAACCGACTAACTCAAATTTATTAATTACTCTTCTAGTCTTCTATGACAAAATCTTTGTATATTTTGAAAAAGACTCTTTACAATTCCATATATGTAATATTTAATTTGAGTATGTATTATATTGAACCGACTCATTGTATTGAATTAAGTTGTAGCTTCTCTATGTTTATAACTTCATAAAAATCTCAGTAAAAATTTAAATATGAGTATATCCTACTTTATCCATTTTGTATTATATATCTGAAATTATCACTTGGATTGAATTGAAATGTTATTTTCATCACTTAAATTAATCAAAGCTTCACACTCAATCCGATAGTAATGGATGGGTTCGCTTGTTATACAATAGAAAGTATATATATATATATATATATATAAAAGAAATTTATCTTGAACTTCTTTTCATGCGTCACAAAAATATCCACTTAAATACAAGAGTGTTGTATGTATATTATTTTTAGTTTAGGTGTATATCTATATCTTATGAGTATCAGTATTATTTTTAGTTTAGGCATTAAAATAATAGTTTAATTAGTTATTATAATTTTATCAAATTTTAAATTTAAACCGACTAACTCAAATTTATTAATTATTCTTCTAGTCTTCTATGACAAAATCCTTGTATATTTTGAAAAAGACTCTTTACAATTTCATATATGTAATATTTAATTTGAGTATGTATTATATTGAACCGACTCATTGTATTGAATTAAGTTGTAGCTTCTCTATGTTTATAACTTTATAAAAATCTCAGTAAAAATTCAAATATGAGTATATCCAACTTTATCCATTTTGTATTATATATCTGAAATTATCACTTGGATTAAATTGAAATGTTGTTCTCATCACTTAAATTAATCAAAGCTGCACACTCAATCCGATAGTAATGGATGGGTTCGCTTGTTATACAATAGAAAGTATATATATAAGAAATTTATCTTGAACTTCTTTCCATGCGTCACAAAAATATCCACTTAAATACAAGAGTGTTGTATGTATATTATTTTTAGTTTAGGTGTATATCTATATCTTATGAGTATCAGTATTATTTTTAGTTTAGGTATTAAAATAATAGTTTAATTAGTTATTATAATTTTATCAAATTTTAAATTTAAACCGACTAACTCAAATTTATTAATTACTCTTCTAGTCTTCTATGACAAAATCCTTGTATATTTTGAAAAAGACTCTTTACAATTCCGTATATGTAATATTTAATTTGAGTATGTATTATATTGAACCGACTCATTGTATTGAATTAAGTTGTAGCTTCTCTATGTTTATAACTTCATAAAAATCTCAGTAAAAATTCAAATATGAGTATATCCTACTTTATCCATTTTGTATTATATATTTGAAATTATCACTTGGATTGAATTGAAATGTTATTTTCATCACTTAAATTAATCAAAGCTTCACACTCAATCCGATAGTAATGGATGGGTTCGCTTGTTATACAATAGAAAGTATATATATATATATATATATATATATATATATATATATATATAAGAAATTTATCTTGAACTTCTTTTCATGCGTCACAAAAATATCCACTTAAATACAAGAGTGTTGTATGTATATTATTTTTAGTTTAGGTATTAAAATAATAGTTTAATTAGTTATTATAATTTTATCAAATTTTAAATTTAAACCGACTAACTCAAATTTATTAATTACTCTTCTAGTCTTCTATGACAAAATCCTTGTATATTTTGAAAAAGACTCTTTACAATTTCATATATGTAATATTTAATTTGAGTATGTATTATATTGAACCGACTCATTGTATTGAATTAAGTTGTAGCTTCTCTATGTTTATAACTTTATAAAAATCTCAGTAAAAATTCAAATATGAGTATATCCTACTTTATCCATTTTGTATTATATATCTGAAATTATCACTTGGATTGAATTGAAATGTTGTTCTCATCACTTAAATTAATCAAAGCTGCACACTCAATCCGATAGTAATGGCACACTTAATCCGATAGTAATGGATGGGTTCGCTTGTTATACAATAGAAAGTAAATAATATATATATATATATATATATATATATATATATATATATATATATATATATAAGAAATTTATCTTGAACTTCTTTCCATGCGTCACAAAAATATCCACTTAAATATAAGAGTGTTGTATGTATATTATTTTAGGTGTATATCTATATCTTATGGGTATCGGTATTATTTTTAGTTTAGGTATTAAAATAATAGTTTAATTAGTTATTATAATTTTATCAAATTTTAAATTTAAAATATTATAATTTAAAAACTTATAATTAAATTTTATATATTAAATAAAACTTTTAATTAAGTCTCATCAATTTTTTTTAAATACAAAATATTTTTAAAATATTTATTTTTATTTTTGATGTGAAATAAATTATACAATATTCTAAAATAAATTTTTAAAATTATTAATTTTATGTTAAAAAATAATAATTTATTAATGAATAATTTAAATATACTTATAATTAAATATAGATATAGTACTCAAAGAGTACTTTCGTATATATTTATTATTATAAATATATAATATTTTTATGTGTATCTAAATTATTCATTAATATAATTAGTAAAATTTAATTATAATTTTTATCTAATATAAATTTTTAAAATATAAAAATTTAATAAAAATATAATAAAAATTACAAAAAATTAATAGAATAAACTAAAAACTAAAAAAATATTTTTTAAATCTCAAAAAAATATACTCTGAATAATATATATTAAAAATAATATAAAATATGATTTATTTTAAATACGTGTCGATCACAAGAGGCTATGGTTGTAGTATTATAGAGGGGCCTCACATGACGAAAGCTCCCAGCTTTTATAGGGACGAAGCTGACATGAGGCACATATTGAAGATGCCAACTTTGGCATAATATGTTCCACTTTTGTTTGTTATTTTTCCATGTAACTTTGTACTTGATTGACAACTTTTGTATTTTAGATGAAATACAAAAGCTCACCTTGAAATTTTTTGTAAATTAATTTTAATATAAAAGTTTGGGACGGTATAATACTAAATTACTAATATATTATAACAGAATGGTATAATATGCTGTTATGACGTTAGAATTTATCACAATTAAAACACGCGACTAACGATTGTTAGAGTTTGAACCACTTAAAGAAATTGTTATTGACGATTTCTCTGGAATTGAATATGTGGCTAGAATTAAGAGAAATTGAAAAAAAAAAGGCTATAATTGAAATATGTTTTAAATAATTTAAAATTCTTTTGGTAAAAGATCGTGATTAATAATTTATTTTTCAGTTATAAAATATGGACATATTGTTGAGTGTTATGTTTGCATTTAATAGATATATCTGTCATATCTTAAATTTTTTCGGACACATTTAAACACATCTAAATATCTTCACGTGTTAGCGTGTTTAATTTTATTTTTAATATGTATTTTTAAAATAAATTTAAAAATAATATATTATTATTTATTAAAATAAAAAATATTTTAAATATTTTTAATAATTAAAAAAGATATTAAAATGATTAAAAAATATTTTATTTTTTAATATCAATAAAATATTATTATAATTTATTTAAAAATTACAAAAATTATTTTTAATATGAAAGTGAAAATAGTATTTTAGTTGAATATTGACCTTTAAGTATATTACATTATTGTGAAAATATTTAATAAGCCCGTCACGTATTTCAACATGTCTCTGCGTGTTCACTCCTCATTCCATTTTTAACAAAGAGCAATGCTAGGGGGCCAGCAATTTTTGTGATTGTTAGCCATCAACTAGCTATCAATGATGATTTGATGGTGTGAGATTGGTATGAGATTTCATCCAATGGCTCACCTTCTCCTGCTGGTTACATGCTGGCCAAAATTCAATAAAACTGCTGTTCCCCTAGACTTTTCCTTTAACAAAAACATCAATATTTTTTTATATAAAAAATTAATCAAAAAATACTTTATATTTTATATGCCATGTCTTCTTATCTTATAAAATTTTAAAATTTATGTGTATATATATTCCATATCATATTCCATTCTATATCCGTATCAGCATTCGCACATCATCACTTTTCAAAAATTCTTCTCTATAAGAATCGTTACTACTTACTAACGATTTCTTTAAGGAGAATTTTATGTTTTGAGAATTATTTAACTATTCATCGTATTCATGTAGTACAACAAAATATGATAATATTAACACAAATCACATCTCATTCTCCAATATAAAAAAAATTAGCCGAAATTTCTTATGGGATATAGCACTTTTATCTTCCTTTTATTTTTAATTTTCTTCTATAATTAAATAATAATGCTTCTTTATACTTTTGTACTATTTATTTAAGAAGGGGTTAAAGACATAAAATGTATAAGCCAAGTAAAAAAGACAAGTGACCTCAGGACATAATTAGGGCTCATTAATTATGACATCTTATACATTGTGATGATGAAATTAAAGAGCTTAAGTACGTGTGACTTGATACCCTAATAAACAACCCTTTTTGGATGTGTGTAATTTTCTTTATCAATTAATTGATAAAAAAAATAGTAGAAGAGTCTATTTTGAACATTTAGAAAAGTTCAAATTTTATTTGCACCTTTTAATATATATATATATATATATATATATATATATCAAGAGAATGAAATCCTATTTTCCTTTACCGTATCTTATTTCTTAATTTAAACGTTTACAAAAACACTACAACATCAAAATTAGTTTATCATATTTTTTGAGTAAACTATCATGAAAATATAAACTAAGTCAATAATCATCAAAGGTTGGATAATCACTAAAAAAAATTAATTTCTCAAAATCAATAGTTCGTTAGGTAATTTTATCATATACATCCAACTTTTGATGGTATCA
Source organism: Arachis hypogaea (assembly GCF_003086295.3). Classification (NCBI taxonomy): domain Eukaryota; kingdom Viridiplantae; phylum Streptophyta; class Magnoliopsida; order Fabales; family Fabaceae; genus Arachis; species Arachis hypogaea. The sequence continues at coordinate 10,290,234 of NC_092036.1, forward strand.
AGTTAATTTTATTTTTTTATGATTAAAATTATTTGTTCTCAAATCTTTCATGATTAAAAGTAATCTTATTAGTCTTTTTTTTTTGTCAAACGAATCCAATACTTAGCACAATTGGCCAAAGTTCAAACTCGGGTGAGTATATTAAGAAGCATATAGGTTACTACATGAGTTAAGGTCTCAGCTTTTAATTACTAATATTTTTAAAGAGTAAATTAGTATTTTTATTCACAAAAGTTGAAAACGCTAATATATCTTTTTATAAAAAAAATAATTATTTGTACTCATAAAACATAAATTTTTGCTAATAAAATTATTCAAATTCAAAAAAATTAATTGAAATTCTCAAATTACCCTCTAATATAATCCATCTTTAACTTCTCCTCTTATTCCGTACCACCATTTTTTCAATCCCAAATCCTACCACCACTAAAATTCTTCCTCACCACCACCCTAAATCCTAACTACTACCACCACTCAAGTACAAATACAGGACAAGTACAAATTTCAACCGTCTTGTTGTAACTCTATTGAAGGGGTAGGAGATGTGACCGTCATAAGATACAGATCTCAATCCGTTTCCAACCAACTAAACCTTCGCTCGGCAGTGATAGCGACGGACTCCTGCTCTCTTTCCTTATTACGGTTCTTCCTTCCTCACTAAACAGCGTCGAGGATGATGGTGGTAGTGACACCCACCGGCACCGTCGCTTTCTCCTCCTTTTCCGATCTCTTACGCTCTCTCTTCCTTCTAGACCAGCGACAACGACAGCGACGGACTCAATCAATGGAGGCAATAGACACGACGGAGCCTGCAGCAGCAAGGCGCGACGGCGGCGACAGCTCCCCCTTCCTCGGTTCTAGCTCGCATCTCCTCTTCGGGCTCCCTCAATAACGACGACGATGATGCAATAGCGACGGCGAGTCCCCACGTTACCAGCTCTTTTTCTTCCTCGGGTGGAGGTGTGTGTATAATGTCCCTATGTATGAGTTTTGGAGGGACACGGGTGGTGGCTGGGTAAAGAGGGTTAGAGTTAGAAATTCTTCCATTTAAGGTTGCTGAGTGAAGGGGGTGGGGGTGGAATTTGAGATTAGAAGGGATAGGGAGTGGTGAAGAGGGTTATGGTTAAAAACTCTTCTATTTGGGTGGTTGAGTGAAGGGCATTACAGTTAGAAACTCTTCCATTTGGGTGGTTGGGTGAAGGGGGTGGTGGTGAAATTTGAGATTAGAAAAATGGTGATAAAGATAAGGGTAATTAAAAATTTTAGGTAATTTTTTAGTATTTGAATAATTTTATTATTTGGAACCATATTTCATAAGTATAAATTATATTTTTTTTGTTCTATGGATAAATATGTCAGCATTTTTAGTTTTCGTGGATAGAAATAATAGTTTATTATTTTTTTAAATATATAGCATTGAAAATAAATGGGCCTCTAGAAGATGGAACTAATTGATAAGCCCAATAATATATCCAATAAGATCATTATAATAAGCCCAATACATAGTGGGTTGATCCAAAATGCTGAAACAGTGTACACCAAAAAAAAGCTGAAACAGTTGAATATGCTGTATATGTTATTGGAGGATCAAAAATATATGATCGAATTTTATTTGAGATCCTTCAAGCAAATCCATGCACAATTATTGATCTCTGCCCTTGTTTCCAGTGACTTATCTCCAAAGTTTCAAACTTTATCAGTAATCATGTCACTGAGGTTCATTACCGCTGCAATTACTTGAAGCAATTTGATTGGAGCTTGAAGCAAATTGAAACAAGTACAGTGCTTGCAAGGTGTTTGATGAAATGCCTATGAGAGATGTGGTGTCTTAGACAGTTAGACTGGTTTGATATCTGGGAATGTGAAGGCTGGTTGTTTGAAGAAGCCCTTGCATTGTTTTTGAGAATGAATGTTGAGCTTAATGTGGCAACTATTGTTAGCATGCTCGGGGCTTGTGCGAAACTGGGTCGGTTAGAGTTAGGCAATGCTGTGATGGATATCTGTATGAAGGGTGAGTCTGTTGAAGATGCAAGGCAAGTGTTTGATGAAATGTCTAAGAAGGACATTGTTTCTTAGACTAGTATGATAGGTGGATTGGTGCAATGCCAATTTCCGAAATCTGAACGAATCACTTGACATGTTCTATGAAATGCAGGCATCAGGTTTTGATTGTCGCAGATGGGTCCATGAATACATTGATGGAAGCCAAATCAAACAGGATGTATAGAGATGGCGCAGAATGCAATAAATGGACGTGGACAAGAATTCAAGAAGCATTGAAACAATTTGCGGAGTTGATTGAATCCGGCACGAGGTCTAATGAGGTCATATTTTTGGCCATTTTCACAGCTTGCTGCCATTCTGGCTTGGTCGACGAAGGTTGTAGGCTTTTCAATCCGATGACAGATGAAGAAGAAAGGAATAACCAAGGCTCCAGGTTCTAGTATTATAAGCGTGGATGGAAAGAGCCATAAACTTTTAGTTGCAGATAGTAAACATTCTCAAAGTGAGGGTATTAGTGGTTAAAAGTTAAAACCAATTTTTCAAATGCTAAACTAGTTTTTTTTCCCTATATAAACTAATTTAAATTGGTCCACCATATTATTAACCAGTTTAAAACCAATTTACTATACAAAATAGTCATTTGGTGTAGTTTCTAAACTATTTATAGTGATTTGGTGCTTCAGTTTGTGATTATAGCATGATCACTCTTAATCTTAATAATACGGATATTGATTGTAATATTTAGTAGTGAAGTTAGAGAGATTTTGGTATTTTGGAAATGTGGAAATCAGTATTTGACAGATACACACAACTATTTTTCACAAGTAAATATTTGCTTTTTATTTTGGTGTTGCCTTTTCAAATAATGTGGAGACTTGATGTATTTTTCTTTTTTCATGTGGAGAGCACAAATGTGAGGATCAGATTTGTGATTTTCAATTTTTTTAAAAAAAAATACAAATGTGAGGGTCAGGTTTATGTTTAAATGTGTAAATTGGACCCTAAATTTTGTATCCTAAATTCCGATTTGTTCATCACCTTCACCACGCCATAATCGGACCCTAGGTTTGGTATTGCTGACAAAAACTAGGCCTCCAATTTGCAAATTCTAATTAAAAAAAATATTCATCTCCATATCCATAAAAAACACGTTATAGCACCATAATTGCGCATAACACATACTAAGTCTCCATTGCTAAAAAAATTAGCCGTAAATATTATTTATTTATTTATTTATTAAAAGATATCAAAGAGCATACAATACTAATGCTGTTAACCAGCTAGTAGATGATCACCAATTAGGAGAACAAGAACAAAAACAAGGCCTAATTTAACTGAGAATTGGGTTTAGTAGTGTCCTGTAGAGGTTGATAATCATCTTCAGTTTTCTGAGAAGGGCATTTCTGACAAATGCACTTTCCATTTATGCAGCAACTGGGAAATCCTTGACACACACTCTCACAATTTATCATCCTTGGACATTCAAAGGGTCCCCTTGCTTCAATTCTTGCTACTTCCACTGTCCAATTACAATAATAACAATCACATAAGACACTTCTTTTTATTATTATTATTATTATTATTATTATTATTATTATTATTATTATTATTATTATTATTATGTCAAAAAGTAGAAAATTTATTTAAACATATTTTTCTTGTTATCCACTCTCCAACCAATCATTTTTCTCTTTAATTTCACTCTCTCCCCTCTTCTACTTTAACTTTTATTTTATTTTTGTCTAAAAAAATTAAACATAATAAAGATTTGAAAAATAAAGGGAAGGAAATTCATTCTATTATTTAAACTCAAAAAGTAAAATAATAGGAACCATATTTAGGAAGAGGAAAAGATTAGAGAGACTAACCAGATATGCAAACAAACAAGAGGATCCAAAATGCTAGCTTCATTGAACTCTTTGCCATTGTTGCTAATTTGCTAATTCAATTCAATTCCCTTTGATCCAAACTACGAAATTATACAAACAAATATGCTGTTTATATAGAAATAGAAGAAAGTAGGTTATGATATTGATTTTCTTGATCATAACGGGATACTAAAAAAAAACTTGTCACTTTTTGTTTTCTCCTTTTAATTAACATGATTTGATCTGGCTTCTAAAACAAACAGAATTGTAAAAACTAAATTGACTCAATCAGTTAGACCGGAAAACCGGTAATCCGACCTCAAAGTCGGTTCAGGTTAGTTACAAGACCGGATAAGGCGTAAAACCAGTGAAACCCGGTTTGATTTGGGAGATTTTTTAAAAAACCGATGAACTGGCGGGTTTCAAAGAACCAGTTCATTTTTTATTTTTATTTTTTCCAAAAAAAATACATTATATTTGATATGAAATTAAGACAAAGAGCTTACCGGAAACATAAAATCAGCATCCTAGAAGGAACATCTATGTATGTAATGTATAACTTCAAAGGAAAGAGGTTTGGGCAGGAAAATGGTTGTTGAAATTCCCTTCCAAAAAAAAAAATCCAAAGCCATCTTTATATTTTTTTATGGGTGGCATGGCTGCAAATGCTTTGGTGGGTATCTTTAAAAGGTTGTAAAGCTTCAAACTTTAAATAGTGTCTATGATGAGTATTTCATTTCTAAGACTTTTGCACAAAAATTCCAAAAGCTAGACCATGAAAAAAATGTTAAGAGTTACTGTGGAAGAAGACAGAAAGAGAGTGTCGTTGACAAGAATGAAATAAGAAAAAAGAGGAAGAGAGAGTGTTTAGAAAAGCTAACCTAAACTTTGGACTTTCTTTCTCTTTTCCCAAGGTTCCGTGCTGTGCCTTCCAAATCGGTGAAACCCACGGATTTTACTACAACCCAAAAAATAAAATGAGATTTTGGTGTTAACCTCAAATGGAGCTCGTTTAAGATATAGAGTGCAGAAATCGGATCATTTTTTTCTTACATGGAAAAAATATGTGGATTTTTATTAGAAATAGGTTTTTTGGTGTATATACATGGGATTTTTTATTTTTATAAATTAAATAAATGTAATAATTACCAAAATAAATAATTTTAAAAATATTTATCGAAATAAATATTCCTCTTTTTAGTTTATACGGTAAACGAGATATTGCATATATCTTGTTTACTCTGTAAACAGATAAGATAGATGTATGCGACACATGTTTATTTGATTTACAGTGTAAATGAAATATACACAACAAATAAGATAGATGTATGCGACATATGTTTATCTAGTTTACAGTGTAAACGAAATATATTTAAACGAGATATATGTATTTTTAAAAAAAATTAAAAATAATAAAAAATATTAATAATATCAATAATCCAAACTTTTGTCATGCAATTAGTACATAAAAAGATGGATAGAAGAGATTAAAATAGATATGTCAATTTTAATCTATTTTAAATGATAAGGATTAACTAGTAATAGATAGTTACTGTCCATTAAATAAATCACGTGTAAATAGTAATGAGTAACTAGTAATGGATAGTTACTGCTCATTAAATAAATCACGTATAAATAGTGATGGGTAGTTACTGTCTATTAAATAAATGACGTGTAAATAACAATGGGTAACTAGTAATGGGTAGTAATGTCCATCTAATAAATCACGTGTAAATAGTAATGGATAGTTATTCCCGATTAAATAAATAACGTATAAATAGTAATGGGTAACTAGTAATGGGTAGTTACTGCCCATTAAATAAATCACGTGTAAATAGTAATAAATAGTTATAAATATATTAAATAAATCACGTATAAATAGTAATGGGTAACTAGTAATGGGTAGTTACTGTCCATTAAATAAATTATTTACACTATAAACGAGATATACACTTTTCGCATCTATCCGTCTTATCTCATTTACACTGTAAACGAGATACATGCAAAATTATCTCGTTTACACTATAAACAATATAAGAGATGGATATTTATTTCAGTAAATATTTTAAAATTATTTATTTCGGTAATTATTATAATTAATTTATTTATTAAAATAAAAAATCCTATATACATGTGAGTAGATGTTGCAAGTATAATAGATCCAACATATAGGTCACGTGCTGACTTAGCACATATGAAGCGTGATGGACACATGTCGTGATCAGGTGCAACACGTATCCAACGTGTTGGACACGTGGCGAGCATAGAAAATAATACGTATGTTGTGTGTTGGATGTATCAGTTACTGATTCGAGGTGATACTAACACGTAATTTGTAAGGTGGGTCTTCTACCTATAAAAATATAAGCTTGTTACTATTTTACTTTGTTGCGAGAGAAGTGTTTCAGTGCATTGTTGGTGTGATTACCACATCGATAAAATTATACGAAATTAAATACGTATGAGGGGGTAAGTTTTGCGTGTGAGAATTTGTTTTTATTTGTGGTTCCATGCACTATAACGTTCGCAGAATTCAATACGATATTTGTCAAAACATAGAGAGTAATATTTTAAAGATGATGGACAATATTCTTTATAGGAGTCCGATTATCGTATTTAAAGATCTAACATACTATGATGAACGGCATAACACACAAAATCACAAATATTGTCCATATTAAAAATATTTTTTGGCAGTAATCGAATATTTTTATTTTTATTTTAAAAAATTTAAATTATTTTTAAACTGAAAGTAAATTCTTTAATTCTTATTTTTTTTAAAAAAATTTAAATTAGACTCTCTAATTTTTATTTAAAAAAAATTAAAATATTTTAAAAATTAAAGTCAAACTTTTGAATTTTTGTGGTTTAAAAAATTAAAAAATTTAAAACTTAAAACTTAACCTTCTAACTTTTGTTTTTGGCCCAATTAAACACTGTCATATTTTAGATAAAATAATAAAAAATAATATATTTAAAAATATTATATTTTAGTTTTATATTAAATTTTTGAATAAAATAATAAATAAAATTTTAAAATTTATATTTTAAATAGATTAATCTCTAAAAAAAATACAGATATAAACAAATTATATTTAAATTAAAAATTTTTATCTTAATCATAAAAGTTAATCTAAAGATAATATATTTACATTTATTATTATAAAAAATTTTATTGATATTTTTTTAAAATGTTAATTTATCTAAAATATAAATCTTTAAAAATTTATTTGTTATTTTACTGTAAATTTTTTTTCAGACTTGGTATTTTGGTAAGCAACATACAACGAGACACATTCCTATTAAACTAGTGTATGTAACGTCCGATGTACGGAAAATTATTAATCTTTTATTTATATCTAAAGTATTTTTAATAAAAAAATATGCTTTAATATATTTAACTTTAAATTAAATTAAATTTATTATTTTCTATTCATGAAAAAATGTGTGTATGTAATTTTTTTTAAACAATCAAAATTTTAGTTTATATCTCTAACATCGATCATTGCATATCTATAGATTATATATATCTTATCCTATCTTTAAGTTTTTAAATTTTATGTTCAAATATTACCTTAAAATTCTTAATAAGATTATATCTGTAAAGAAATTAAGATAAAATAAAAGGACAAAAAATATAAATAAATAATTTTAAAAAATTATATTTAATAATATATTAAACTCAATATTAAAATATAATCTACTAGTCATAATAATTATTAAAAAAAATATACACCTCAAATATAAAAATTTACAATCATGTAATGCTAAATTAATTTGATTATCGATTTTTCGAATTAATCATTATAATTATACGCGATTGATTTGTAAAATTAAAAATCTACAATAATTTTTTAATTAATAATTTCTTTATTTATGTTAATTGTTTAATTAATAATTTTTATATTTTTAGAATATATTTATTTTATTTAAATATTTCTAAATATTTTCACATATATATATATATATTAATTATATTTAAATATATTTAAGTGACATATATTAATTATTTTTTTATTATAATTATTTATAAAAATATATATATATATATTTTTTAATTAATTAATTAATAGTTTCCATATACGTATATGTTGGTATGTATGTATATGATTAATTTTTAGCCTACAATCATTTAATATTTTTTATTATTAACATTATTGTACGTCTAATTTTCATAAATCATGATAATTTTCATAAAATTATTTATAAAGACCTGAACTTGTATGCTAATTAATTATGTCTAATAAAAAATTAATTAATTATTATTTTAAAAGTATATGATAAAAACAAATAATTTTAATTATGGATATTAATGAGTAATCTAATTAATATATAATAAATTTTTTTTAATAATGTATTCATGAAAATAGTGGTATAATAGGAATAACAATAATTATAAATAATATTATAATTAACTAAAATAATGTTAATTAAAATTGTATATTTATTTAATAATAATAATAATAACAATAATAATAATAGTAATGATAGGATTATTTGTTTTAAAATTAAAAAACAAAATTTTAATTAATATTAAATTAATTTGATATATATTGATTATAGTACCGTCATCAATCATAGCTATTAACTTATTTTTTATAGCTATGATAATTTTTTTATATCTAAATATATATTATTGGATAACTAAATTCACTACAACAAAATAGAGAAGCGACGACAGTTTTTTGGGTGGTTCGTGGTAGTTTAAACCGCCGCTATGTTCAAGTCGCGGCAATATCCAGAGCGCGATCAGGTCAACCGTCAGCACAGCAGCGACGGCAGTTTTAAAGAACCGCTAGAATAACTGTCGCGGCGGTTTTAAACCGCCACAATGTACTTGAAGCATGAAGCACAGATGTTTGGTGGCGGTTTAGGCAACCGTCGCAAAACACGATTTTGAAAGTTTACGTTGAACGGCTGCAACGGTTTTGAACCGTCGCAAAAATACTAACAAAAATTAAAGCTAATTTTCATGGCATTTTTTAACCGTTGCAATACTTGCAGGATGTGTTTTTTTTTAATAAACAAATTTATATGTCCTAATGCTTTGATCCTAATATATATATATATATATATATATATATATATATATATATATATATATATATATATATATATATATATATATATATAACTACTACAACATTAAAATCTACACCTTAAAATAAAGTAAAAGAATCTGCTAAAATAATATGAACATTGTAAAATTCAAATAAAACAATCCTAAAATTGAATTAGAAAAGTGTTCTGTTTCTAATATTTAACTATATTAAAAATCTAAAATAAGCAATTATTTTGATCATAAAAATTTTCAGTCACTTCAATCATAAAAGTCTACAATCACTTCATGGAATAGTAAAAAATGGCCTTGTCTCCACTAATGATTCTGCAACCTAGAATTGAAAATAAATTAAAATATGTTAAAATAAAACAAAAACCAACAAATTATTTTGGTGGATACTACAATGAAGATGGCATAATTGTCTTCATATGAGTATATTTCTTTTTGACCTTTGGATGATGGATTGTATGGTTAGATTTTGATATTTATAAATGTGTTGTTTTTGTTTAAAGTGTGGCTAAATAAATAAACCACACTTTTAACTAAAGCATCTTCATGAGAAGATATTTTTGCCATCTTCATTGTAGTATCCACCAATTATTTTACTAAATAAAGACTTTTTTGCTTAAGTGGCAATAATAACATAACCTATGAACAAATAAGTTATAAGTAGTACAAAAAGACATAACCAGAAGTTGTGTCCAAGTAGAGAGAAACTCACATAACAAGCTTCAAGTGCTATGATTCCAGAATAACAAATTTTGCACAAGGAAAACATGAATAGCAAATAAGAGCATGCAAATCTATATTAAAACAAGTTATGAGAGTTTGCTTTGTGGTTATTCATATGCATCCACCATATGATCAGTCTAATTAAGAATTTAAGTTTAACATTAATAGGCATAAACATTCGCACAAATTAGGATAATGAACAACAATAATTAAATCATTGTTTACTAAATCATTGACAATAAAAGATTCAGACAAAAAAGAAGATATAATATTTACCTCGTTGTTTGCAGTGGTAGAAGTCATGTGACACTTTTTTGTTGGGCCACCATGGGGAAAGCTCTCGACCATCGAGGAAATTTTGGGGAGGAATCAAGTGAGAGAATATAAGATGAGAAGACACCACATCCAACACAAAACCTTAAGGTAGCAAGTTAATGGGTTTCTCATCTTATCAACTCCTCACTCTTCCTTGCTTTCTTTGATGTAGGACTAACTTCATACATTGCTCACACTTGCAACATTAACAATCTCTCCCTCAAGTGTGAGCCTTCACATCAAGCATCAACTCCTCCTCTTTCTAGCTTCTCTACCACGAGTATTTGTTCATCACACCGCCGCAAAATATCGCGGGACACGCCACCCGGACCACCTTTGCCAGGAAGACTTTCGATACTTCACTTTGAATACCCCTTAAAACCACCAGACCGATTAACCATCGGCTTTGATACCACTTGTTGGGTCACCGTGGGGAGAGCTCTCGACCATCGGAAAGATTTTAGGGAGGAATCAAGTGAGAGAACATAAGATGAGAAGACACCACATCCAACTCAAAACCTTAAAATAATAATTTAATGGGTCTTTCATCTTATCAACTCCTTACTCTTCCTTGTTTTCTTTGATGTAGGACTAATTTTATACACTCCTCACACTTGCAACATTAACATTTTTTACCCATACAATGATTAATGAAATATGTCACTTGGAATTGTAATAAAGAATTAAACGAGTTAAGCGGGTAATAGCGTGAATTTCTTAAACCACCGTGGAGCAAACGTAATAACCGCCGTCGGATTTGTGCTTAAAGGCAGTTGCTTTATACCGCCAGTATATAAAAAAAAGGGGTAATAGCAACAACAGTTCTATTTAACCGCTTTTAAGAAATGACCGCTAGAGTTCTAAATTATTGTAGTAAGTTTACATCGATAATCCTATTTATTATAGGTTAATAATTTTTTCAGTGTACATAAAACAGATTATCTAGGTATATTTACTTTGTTTAAATAATTATTAATATTTTCTTATTATATATATATATATATATATATATATATATATATATATATGATTATTTTTAAGACTACAATAATTTAATAATATTTTTATTTTTTATTATCAATATCATTGTATGCGTAAAGTTATAATTTTCATAAATCACTATTAAAGACATATGCTAATTGATTTTGTCTAATAAAAAATTAGACTAATTAATTATCACTTTGTATAATAAAATAAATAATTTTAATTATGTATAATTAGTAAATAATTTAATTAATATATAATAATTTTCTTTTAATAATGCATTCATGCAAAAGTAGTATAATAGAAATAATAATAATTATTATAAAAAATATTATAATTACGTAAAGTATTGCCAATTATAATTGTGTATTCATTTAATATTAATAATAAATTAATGATAAGACTGATATATCCTTTAAAATAGAAAAAATAAAATTTTAATTAATGCTAAATTAATTTTATATATATTAATTATAGTCCTTAATTATAGTTATCAACTTAGTTTTTCATACCCATGATTATGTTCTTATATATCAAAATACATATTATTCGATAACTAAATTTTAACCCAATGATCTTATTAATTATAAGTTAATAAAATTTTAAGCCAACTAAATATATCATATTGGACAACTAAAATTCTTAATCTTACAGTTGTTGATAAATTTTAACCTTAATTATTAACTATTTTATACAACGTCAATAACATTTTTTAATACAACTAATAGTATTATACGTACAAGATTTAGTTTTAGTTTGAGTAATAATTCAAAAGTATTATTTTAGCAGTTTTTTAACTTAATTATTTTATTTTTTTTCTTAGTTATATTGGGAGTCAATAAAAATAAAATAAAATTATAAACTAAAAAAATTATATTAAAATTTTTAAAAATAACATAACAACAAATTATAGCAGTATAAATTAAGGTAATAATTCAAATTTCTCTAAAACTAATCTAATCAAATGCTAATCTTATAACTAAACTATTTAAATAATATTTAAGCTATTATAGGCCTTAGACAATATAGATTAGAGTTATTCTCATAACGATAACTAACTGAAATAATATTATCAGTTCAAACTTTTAGAATCCGTATAAATTCAGACCATCATCTTATTAAATAAATTTCATCATCTGCTATCCATGTAATACGATAAGGTATAGATTAGTCACAACAAGAAACTAAATTGATTTTTATTCCCATCAATGACATTGCATTGATGCACAAAAGATTGGAAGTTTCTAAAAAAAAAGGTACAATTTGTTATAAAATTATTTTTTATTATGAAAAATTTACAAGAAGAAAATTAACACAATACGAATATTACCCTAAAGTGGTCCCTGAGATTCACAAAATGCATCGATTTAGTCCCTAATTTCCTAATTGCACTAATTAAGTCCTCTAGATTGGAAAAAATGCTTCAATGTGGTCCCCCTCATATTTTCCGGTCATATTCCTTGCCGGCGGGAGTGACGTGGCGAATGAGTGCCACGCTGGAGTGTCAAATGGTTGGTTGATGTGGCAAATGAAAGTTTATGTCCCAATTTGGTCCCTAATCCCTTTTTAAACCCTAACTCAGAAGTAGCGCATCACTTCTTCTTCTTCTTCTTCTTCTTCTTCTTCTTCTTCTTCCCTACTCATTCTCATACCCATTGCTTTGCTGGTTGGATGATGGTTGGACGTGCAGATAAAGGAGAGGGAAGTTCTATGCGATCAACCACGAGGAGGCCAAGTTAGATCAGAGGCACGCGAGTACCAGAGCGGTGTGGGAGTGGAAAACGTCTTGTTCTCCGATGGTTTAGAACGGAAACCCACCCAAATAAGCCCTTCTTTGGATGTCCGAATTACAACGTGAGTGTTTCCTGAAGATTTGTTGACTATTTTGATGGTAACTGTTAAATTTCATGTTCACAGAGTAGTGGAAGAAGATGGTGTGGGTTCTTTCGATGGACAGACATTGTAGAAGATGATAAAGGAAATTTGGAAAACACTGTGGCATACAACAATAAAGAAGTGAGCGTCAGTCTTGCTTTGAGGATTGGCAATTTGGAGGCTGAGTTAAGGATCCAGAAATATATGATACAAATGTTAGGATTGCTGTTTTTTTCTCTGTTAGTTGTTGTTTTAGTTGTGATGGTAAAAATGTAAGAACTGTATTTGAAAGCATTTGTTAATGAATGTATGGGAACTGTTTAGCTTATTGGTGGGTTATTTGTAGATAGATTTTACAAAAATAGAATCCAAACTGAATGAATAGAAGAGGTAAATTGATAATAGTATTTGTAGATTATAAACAAGACATTGTCAATGTAACACAGTATCAGTTGACCACATAAGGATAAACAAACTGAAACAGCTACCTTCGAGTTTAAACTCTGCTAATGTATTTACTACCAGACAATCAAAATAAACCATACAGTCTAGCTAAGAGCCATTCCTTTAGAGAAATAACAAAAATCCCAAAAAATCAACCAATGCGCAAATCCCATATATATTCTGAAATCAGGTGCTAGGATATTCAAAATCAAGGGTTTTTCTTCCTTGGTGCCTTGAACTGTGGTGTTGGAACAAACTTCATGAACCTTGCCATCCTTGAAGATGTGGCTGCACTTGCTCCTTGTATGGGATCGACAGAAGTAGTTACTGGTTGTGGTGAGGTCCTCCATTTGGTTGGTAATTTAGGTGGACTTGTTGTTGTTGGTGGTGGTGCCTGCGTAAAGTGTGATAATTTGTATGAGTTAGTGTGAAAAGGAGAGTTAAATCTAGGAAGTAAACAACAAATGTGTTGGGATATTTTATACCTCATCTTGTGTTCCACCATAGCTTGGTTGGGATAATTCAACCTCTTCAGCTTGCGGTGCAGACACTGGTGGTGGAATGTCAGCCGCTGGGGGTCCCGGAGTGACAGTGTTGCTTGCTTCAGCTGCAGGTGTACTCTCAGTAGGAGTAGCTTTGGCTTTGGAAGCTACCACAGTAGCTGCTGCAGCTGCAAGAGCAGCAGCAAGCTCATCAGCTCTCTTCTGTTTACCTCCCTTCTTGGTGTGGCCCTTTACACCATAATATGTGCATGTGAATGGCTTGAGCTGTCTCTTTAGGGTAACACTCTGCTTAGCTTTCTTGTTTACACTAGTACCCTCATCAACGTCCTTTCTTCTTTTAGTTGTGAGTTTTCCTGATTTCCGTTTGATGTTTGGAGCCTAGGGCTGACTATATGCTGATTTTTCCCACATGGATTGACCCGGGAGAGGATTGATGTAATGTTCATAGGACTTCCTATATGAATCCATTATGACCAAGGGGTGACAGAAATCCTCTGGTCTCTTGTTCACCCGTGCAAGAGCAGCACAAGCATGAACACAGGAAATGCCTACAGCACATCAAACAAAAGGCAGTTCAAGTCCAGACTATGTTAATTAATAGTTCAAGTAAAAACAACCTAAAATGAATATAACGATAATGTAAATGAAAAAATATAATGAAAATAAATATAATGTAAATGTAACAAAAGTTACCTGTTAACATCCAGAACTGGCAGGTGCAAAGTCTTTTGCCTAGATCGACAACCATGTTTGTTGGTTGTCCATGGACCTCAAACTTTTCATAGGCTTCATCCCCAGTCCATATAGGAACTTAGTTCTTTGACTCTTTCCTTACCTTTTCTAACCGGCTCTGAATAACTGGAGGAAGTTTTCCAACGTGGTTGTTCAACTTTATCTTGTTCCTTGCAATCGACCTCATAACGAACATCCTTACCTCTTCAAACAGTGTGATGATTGGCTTGCTCCTAGCCTCTTTGATCCTTGCGTTGAAGACCTCACATGCGTTGTTGCATATATTATCCAACTTTGGCCTGTGGCTAAATTGAGACTTCGTCCATGAATGCCTAGGCCACTTGTTATGGTATGTCCATGCTTCCTCATTGACTCTTTTGATCTTGTTCATGTTGCCAATAAAATCTTGGAAGGTGGTTGACTTTGCAGCATCCCAAAAGAGTCTCCGCAGCTCAAGATCCTTCCACTGTTTGTTGAAATTTTGCCACAGGTGCCATACACAAAAATGATGGTGGACCTGTGGCATGACCTCCTCCACAGCCGAAATCAACCCCTGCAATTGATAGAAAGATATAGCAGACACCAAACACCCAAAATAACCAAACATCATTAATAACCAATCACCCTAAATAATCAAACTACTTAAATAACCAAAGTACCTAAATATTCAGACTACCTAAATAACCAAACATCATCAATAACCAATCACCCAAAATAATCAAACTACCTAAATAATCAAACTACTTAAATAACCAAGTACCTAAATATTCAGACTACCTAAATAACCAAACAACCTACATAACCAAACCATCCATCATAACAAGTGAAATCAGCAAGATGCAATTATCCATACCAATTAAGACATAGAACCAAATAGTTTATACAATAAACAGATATACATTTTGTTTACAACATAAACTGTCTAACCTTCTGCATATCATAAATGAAACACCACCCGTTAGCCTTATAGTCTCCTAAATCATCGTGGAGTAACTCCAAAAATCATTTCCAGTTTTCCTTGTTTTCAATGTTGACTATAGCCCAAGCAACCACATAGATGTGGTGATTTGCATCTTGTGGGACAGCTGATAATATCTGCCCACCAATCTGGGTCTTTAGAAATGCACCATCGAGGCCGATTAAAGGTCGACACCCAGCTTTAAACCTGTTCTTGCAACCACTCAGGCAGATGTACATTTTATCAAACATAACTTGGCCGTCAGGCAGTGGAGTAACCCCAATCTTTACAGTGGATCCCTGATTGGTCTTTAGCAATGTTTCAACATAATTCCTTAACAAGGCATACTGTGCCTTTTCATCTCCGTAGACAACATTTCTTGCATTAGCCAAGGCTCGGGCTAATAAATTCCTATGCAATATGAGATCACACTTTGACTTAAAGTATGTTGCAGCCTCACATTGCTTGAAATTTGGGTACTTTCTAACCTTTTTGACCAACTTACTTGCCAGTCAAGCTCTGTTTGCAGCCCTATTAGAATTCTCTCTCAGACATGTATGATCGTCATAAAAAGTCTTGATTTGCCAGCAAGAGTCCTTATGATCCCTTGAGGCATAAACAACCCATGAGCACTCTTCTACCTGGCACATTGTCCTACACCTCACATTGTCATTCTTTACAAACTTAATCCTCCTACCCTCCTGAATAGTAAACTCTCGCACAGCATCCCTGAAGTCTTGTTTAGTATTAAACTTCATTCCAACTTGCAGTTGCAACTCACCAAATCTCTGGCCTTCCTGGAAGATTGGAAATTCATCCAATTCTCCATCAGATTCCAATTCATCTTCAGAATTAGGAGGAGTCTTCATCTCATCTGAGTGCCACAAGTTGGCACCATCAGATTCTGCACCCGGGTCAAGAGCATCATACATCAATCTGTCTCCTGGACTTTCTAAAAAACCAAGGTCCACTTCTACATCAGATAGGTCTGCTGCATTTGCATCATCATCTTGCATAATAGTGTCCTTATACATCTTTTCCTTTCCTTTGGCCATGGCTAAGGCCTTATGAACCTTCTTGACCTCTTTCCTAATTGGTTCTGTAACCAACTCATCATCACTACTAGAGCTGGCCTCCTGCATAGGGACATAAGAGTCATCCTCTGAACTCCCTTCATCACTGCTTGATCTGTTTGCAGTTAAATCCACATGAAAAGTTTGTTTCCCTTTGTTAGCACTCCAATGTCCCCTTCCCTGAGATCTTGTGATTCTTTTAGGCGGGTTAAATTTTGGGCTTGATTTTTGAAGTAAACTTGGGCTTGGGCTTTGGTTGAGTTTTCTTGAGCTTTTGGTTCTGCTTGGGTTTTTGATTCTGCTTAACAGTTAGAGTTGTATTGGGCTTTGTAGTAGATTTTGGGTTGGGTATATGATGTAGTTTGGGGTTCTCATGATCAGCCATGGACTTGGTGTCCTCATGGATAGGTCTTGTGGTGGGGGTGTTAGCAGGAACTGGGATTGCAATTGGACTGTTTGGAATGGGGATTGGAGTAGGAGGAACTAGGTCAGGATCGCATTTGTCATGTGGTATTTCATTTAAGGTATCATCAGGGGTGTTCTTCTTGTTTAAGTCACCACCAGGATTCTCTTGTGGAATATAATCCAGACACAGAACAGCTTCTTTCCCCTCTATCAGTTCAGGTGTCGAAACTCCATGTTCAAAATAAACATCGACTACTCCATCATTCTTCTGTGCATAGAAGCACATCTCCCTTAATTCATCATCAGTGGTCAGATCTCTCAATCCAACCTCCAAGCTCCTCTTCGGAATCAGCCACCAGCACTCAACTACCTTGTCATATCCCAACTCCTTGAAATAGTTCCTGACGAAGAAGACATTAAGTGTATCCTCATCTAAATCTCCTAAGCAAGCTCTATTATCAGGTGAGTAAACCAACTTTCTATCAACATTCTTCTTAAACGTTCCACCATGATGGAACATTATATCCAACAACTTCTCCATCTGTATCGAAAAAAATATACAACATTTTTACTAAAATATGGAATCAGGAAACAACAACAGATCATATTCCAAAATTGCTAACTAACAACTACTTCAGTCACTATGCCATTATAGAAATGCCCATATTTTTGGTTTGAAAATAGAGCATTCTGATAACCCCTACCCGCACCATCCAATGCAAAAACCCTAGTACTAACATAGCATCCATGGTTTTCCATCAATCTATACCAATTTCCCATGTAAAATTCATAATGATGGATACCTTACCATTATGTAAAATAGAACATGACTATCTAATATACTGCATGCCTACCTCTGTCACAGGGGATTTCACACAGAATCTTTGCTCCTTCCTTCACTGATCTTCAGCCAACGATGACCAGATTCCTCTGAACTCCAAATTGTTTCACTCTAAAAAGCCACGCCAGGGCTCACGAATGCCAGGATTTGGTGCTTTCATTTCGCAAAAGATGAAGAAGACGAAGTGATCTTTGAATATTGGGGGAAGGGGGTTTGAACGTTTTGTAAATGCTTACTTGAAACGGTGTCGTCTATTAATGGGTTTAGCGGCAAAACCCAATACGACGACGTTTACCATTTTCCAGCGTGGCACTTATTCGCTACGTCACTTCTGCCGGCAAGGAATATGATCAAAAAATATGAGGGGGACCACGTTGATGCATTTTTTTTCCATATGGAGGACTTAATTAGTGCAATTGAGAAGTTAGGAACTAAATCGGTGCATTTTATGAATCTCAGGGACCACTTTGGGGTTTAACTCGAAATTGCATCTCCAAACCTAACACAAATTTTTGAAAACTAAACCTAAAGTTAAGAAACTCAATATCATTATATACTCCACTTCTAAAAAAATTTACCAGACGAAGAAAGAATTTGAGGAGATAAAATTTGAACTTGGCCTGTAAAGCTCCTTAGAAGCAATTGCTCAATAAAAAGCGAGCTCCTCCTAAAAAAATTAACTTTACCCACATTCCATTATGTTGTTCATAATATATGAGTAGATTCAACTATCCTTTAGTAAAATAGAGTTCATTGCCCGTTCGTTAAACTTTTATATCTATGTAATTAGAACATGAATCAGTGAATACAGTTTGAGGTGGTATTTGATTGATGTGATGCATTGTAAACGGTTATGGCAAAGGAAAATTGCGTTGTAGCTTTAGATGAAAAGAACAAGTTTGAGTAAGAACAATCATCAAATTATCAAAAGAATAATAGAATTGCTACATTAAAAAAAATCATAAAAAATTATAAATTGTACCTTGAAATGATCAATTTCGATAAAAAATAAATAATACATTCTTATTATATGAAATAGTCAAGAAAGAATAACAAATTAAAAAAGGGTTAAGTACGATTTTGGTCCCTATTGTTTAGACTAAAAATTTTATTCATCCCCAACCTTTTTTTGCATTCGAATTCGTCTCTAAGGTTCAATTTGGTTTTAATATCGTCATTCGGACTAAAATACCCTTTTCTAACAAATCTTCTCCAACAACTTTCTTCACCAAAATACTCAATTTCTCTTTTTTTTTCTTATTTTTCATCCAACAAGAAACACCAGTAGCATCAATAAAAGTTTTGAAACAGAAGCAAAAGGAATAACAAAAAATACCAACAGCAGCAACAAAAAATAGAAATAAGACAGTAAAAAAATATAATAAATAAGAAATAGAAGTAGAACCCAATACCAAAGAATGAACAAATATTTATTCAGATATCAAAGAGTCAACAAAATAAAATAAAAAATAGACTTGGAACCCATGGAACAGCAACGGAAACGCGAGGTGTAGCGGCAAAGAGCAGCGCGGAAAAGTTTGTTGGGAAACAAAAACGGCAACGTGACTCTGACTCCGCCGTCTCCACCACGTCCGCTCATGGATGTGCTAGCGTAGGAGCAAAAACGGCGACAGTGGCGCGCGACATTTCCCTTATCGGCATTATCGCCACCTT